>NC_085141.1:172628619-172929417 GCF_024139115.2 Armigeres subalbatus | reverse complement strand
GAGATAGTTGCCCTACTCCTAGAGCGTCCTTGTAATACTTATGGTCTGGAAAAGTTCGACCTGAAAGAAGAAACAGCTTAATGTAAAGATTGCGACGATACCAATTTTTTGTGATGGCTTTGAAATCCAGACAAACCGATAATTTCAAAAAAAAAAAAATATAACTTGACAAAAAATCTTACCTAGATCGATGAAAATAGCGTGCTGATGCTCGGTCAAGCTCTTCAGCAGCGTTTGATATGGAGTATGGTAGTTGGGGAAATTGGACACATCCACCGGTGCCGTGTTGAACGAATGCTGATTCGCTAGAAACATCCAAACTTCGCCCCGTTTCGACCTCGGCACACCGTTCTTGATCGCTTGATAGAGCACTTTTGGATCCTTTCGTGTTCGCACAGCTTCGCTTGATTGAGCCGTCAGAAAGTTGTCCCAAATGTCGGCGGCTTGTCTATCGCACTTGGAAATCTCGTCGTATTCCAACTTGATGCGCTTGATCTCGTTGGACTTGATAGCGTTTTGCCGCGCTTGCAATCTAGCGTTCTCTTTGTCCATTCGGTTGAGGATTATGGTCTGTTTGATTGCTACCTGCCATAATTCGCGCAGCTCCCCACGAGTTCGTTTTCTGTTGCAGACCTGCGGAGCTCGCAACGGAGACATGTACTCATCGCCAGCCACCCTCATATCCTTCGATGGAGTAACAACACGGTGTAGCATTGCCTGTCTCCACGATCCAGTGTGGTTGGAGTTCTCCCGTGGACTGTTTCCCACCTTTATGAATCTGTAATACAAATATTTGTTATTGAATCGACAATATGTAAATGTATATAGGAAAATTATTTTGAGGTTTTAGTGGAATGTCTTTACTTGTCATAAGACGAGTTCGTACAATGTAAATGTAAATGAGCTCTAACTTACATATCCATCATCGGAGATTTCAATTGTGGAGCGTTCTGAGCAACGCTAAAATCCGAGTTCTTCCGACTCATGGACGGACTAGAACCAATGGTAGAAGCGCGGGATCTCATTTGTGGTTCTAAGTCGCTTGCGGATCTTAGATCGCCCGATGAACTGGAATCCTTTATTGATATACCACCCAGATCGTCTTTACTCGCACGTCGTTTGAGTAGATGATCAAACGAGCTTGTCAACGACCGCTTAGCCTTCATAAAGATACCACTGCCACCTAGATATTGATTGAGGAATTCAGTTCTGTGTTCAACCGTGTCGTGAACGTGTCTTTGTTGCTTAGATTCGCAGTGCGCTCTCAGTAGCATCATGAGGAATTGATTCTGCTCGCCAATGCTGTGTCCAGGAGCCTTCTCAGCCCCGTGATATTTCTCCATGACCAATCGCTGCTCGTCATCTGCCAGCGTGGATTCAATTCGTTTGAAGATCATGTACTGTGTCTTTTTATCGCTTAAACCTTCCACATCGGAGCACAGCTTGTGGTACCACAGCATTGGACAATGCTCACAGGAGTATATTTGGGCAGCTGCCTTGTCTTTCTGTTTCTGCTCCGAGCATACCATAAACGCTTGTGAGATTGCGATGATGATCTCATCGGCAACGTTCTCCGCCTGACATTTGAATACATATCCAATGTATCCGTCGTTATTCACATCCCGACAGATTATACCGAAATGATCTGCATTTTTCTGACCTTGGGCACAGCTGGCCACGTCACGAAACTCTTTGTGCAGCAGAACTTGTTTACGGTCGGGACTGATCAGCCGCAGATCGGTTTGCCCAATCAGGAAAACCATAGTTCGGTTTTGTTCAACAATTGGGATGGAACCGATCGAAGCAGATCGATCACGGTTTATGGGGACCCTGCGAATAAAATTGAACATTACTAGTGATAGAAGTGTACAATATATTGGAGCAGTGGCGATTGAAAGCATCAACACTAAATAGCGTTTAGGTGGTTAAAAATATGTGTAGATTAGTTAGAATATAATGTATTTTATATTTTTGTTATAAAGCTGGGTAATAATTGGCTGAATTCAACACTAAATAATAAATTAATATAATTTATGGTGTCGTGGAAAACATGAGCAAAGTTGATAGTCTGATTCTAAAAATACAATCTCAAAGAGTCGAAGGATCATAATCTTGGACATTGCTTCGGACGCATTTTTTTACTGAAATCTAAATAGTTTCCTTCATCATCAAAACATCACGCGTTGGTTATGATGCTTCCCCTATGTAGAAGCGAGGTGTAATCTAGAACTGCCAAAATATTCCTAAGTTATTGAAACTAAGAAGAAAAAAAGATGACTAGTCATGCGAAGCTATTGCAGAGTATGCTCATTCATTTGCCTTGCAAACGTGCTGTTTTGGTCCTAAACTTACTCTTCGTCGGAAGATGGTTTGGAATCTTTCTGTGTCGGTTGATGTAAGGCAGATTTTTGTATACCACTAGCCTTTGAACAATTGTTGTCTTCGGCATTTCCGGTGTCTAATTCTTCCTTCGATGAGTCTTTTTCGCTAAAGTTTGGAAGGTGAGTGTGGAAAAGTGCATACAGTGAATCATCGAACGCACATCGAAACAACAAGGAACGTGATTGATGTTTGATTGAGAGTAATGCTTCGTGTGTCAAGTGTAAGTACAACACACTACATGCGCTTTTTTCCGTTCCTATGTTCCAAAATAGATGACAATATGTCTAAAGGTCTAATCGTTATTTATCCTAGTGACCCTTCTGATCATGATTCCCGAACAAGAATAAACAGAATAAAACTTACATCTTTTTCGCGGGCAAGTCAAACTGACTAACACGGCGGCCGCGGAAGACTTCACCCTCATCAGACGCCGGCATCGGTTGGGTGTTTTCTTTATTGTCGGCAGTTGCACTGCCCGTCAAGTTTTCTGCGCCAATCGTCTCGTTGGATTCATTGATTCTGTTCAACACCTGTGTCTGCTGGATGGTTTCGCATTCGCCCGTTGATGTGTTGTCATTCTGAAATGGACGTTGTAGTGAAATTTTCCATTAGTAGGGGGACAAGGGGCAATATGGACACCCTAAGCTTTTAATCAATATTAGGTGATTTAAATTGAATAAATCGGATTTCTATCAATTACATGATACTATTACTCGTTAACTACCAGTTCTGTTTTGAATCGTATTGAAAATAAGGCAATTTCAATCAAATAGGACGATTTTGTAATAGTTAATTTTTCACTACTCTCGGGAAGGTAGCGGGGTAGATTGGACACCCCCATGGGGCAGTATGGACACCCTTATAAAATATGAAGAAAATTATCTTACTTGTGATTATATGTCATTGTAACCTATTTTATGGATCATCCAACATAAATATTACCCAATTGTTCATCTTCCTGTCATGATTTTGTATGAGACACCTAAAATTGTGTTTGGATCATCAACATCCGAAATATTTCCCTCTTCTTAAGCGAGGTCAAATATGGTCGATTTCTATATTAATTCTATGGTGAATAGAAGAAGATTGATTACGTAACGCAAAAATATGCCACTTTCAGCCGGCCTCATACATGTATGTCGAACTTTTTGTATGAAGCATATGATTGTTTTTATATGGATCCTCACACTTATTGCAAGACCCCTTCCCAATCGTCTCTACTCTAAGCATTGCATAATCTATGCATACTCTTATTCACCCTACTGGCATCGCCAATCCTTCCAATGGGTTGTACCGATCAACTTGCCAACGAGATTGCCAAATCTATACAAAACACTTCCTTTTTTTGTTGCACTTTCAGCGACTTTTATGGTATATATAAGCTTCTATGGTATATATGTCATGTAGGGTAATTCGCCAAATGTTGAACGGCTAATTTCTTCGCCTATTGTTGAACGCACGTGCATTTCTTATGGGAGTTCAACAATTGGCGACAAAATTAGCTGTTCAACATTTGGCGGTTTCCCCTACTGGAACTTTTATAGCGATTTATAATTCCGCACCATGATAACACGAAAATAACACGATATGAAAGCCAAGTTCGATGAGTTTGAGGTTATGTTTTTAATTTTTAAGGTGTCAGTTCTACCTCCATATAGAGTGTTCAGTTTGCCCCAACAGGTGAACAAATTTAGAAACTGTTGGAAATTTTGTAAAAATCAAGAAAACTTGTCACAAATGCATGCCAGAGCACTGTAAATAACAGAATTTTGCTATGGGATGACCAATAATTGAAAAATCATCTTCTGTGGTAAAGTAAAGCTTATTTTATGGGAGGTGAAACTTATAATTTTTAACCATTTGGAAGACATTCTAACTTTTTTTGTCAAATTTATGCGCTAAGAAAATAAAACAATGGCTTCTATGCTATAAATTAGTTGTTTATAAAAGGATTATAGAGTTCGATGCATTGAAAGTAGAAAAATAATTGAATTAACAAGTATATTGGGGGTGTCCAATCTGCCCCGGGTGTTCATAATGCCCCCTGGTCCCCTATACATGCGATCTTCATTCATAATATAATATTTGTCACGGAATGTGCTTTATTGGAAGGGATCAATGGTGCGAACATTTAGAGGTAATCATTCCATCTATCAGAGCTGCGGAAACACACACGAGCTAGGAAAAGCTTCCATAGTGATGGGCGAAATGCAAAGGCTGGTGGTCCGATCAATGAGAGAATTTGCAGTTTAAGGATCAAAGGCCGGTTCTACGACTTTAGCATAATCAACGTCCAAAGCCCACACTCTGGAAGCACTGATGATGATAAGGACGTATTCTACGCGCAGCTGGAACATGGGTATGACAGCTGTCCAAGCCACGACGTCATCATAGGAGATTTGAACGCTCAGGTTGGCCAAGAGGGGGAGTTTAGACCGACTGTTGGAAAGTTCAGCGCCCTCCGGCTGACGATCGAAAACGGCCTACAACTAATTTTCGCCGCCTCCAAGAATATGGCCATTCGCAGCACCTACTTCCAACCTAGCCTATCCGTATCGGTACACCTGGAGATCACCACTGCAGACAGAATCACAAATCGTTTACTTTCTGATTGATGGACGGCACTTCTCCGACATTATCAACGTCAGGACATATCGTGGCGCTAACATCGACTCTGATCACTATCTCTTCTTCTTCTACATCCACAACTAGGACATTGCCGCCTCGCTGCTTAGTGTTCATAAGGCACTTCCACAGTTATTAACTGCAAGGTTTCTAAGCCAGGTTACCATTTCTGCATTCGTATATCATGAAACTAACACGATAATACTTTTATGCCCAGGGAAGTCGAGACAATTTCCAATCCGAAAATTGTCTAGACCGGCACCGGGAATAGAACACAGTCACCCTCAGCATGGTCTTGCTTTGTAGCCGCGCATCTTACCGCTAGGCTAAGAAGGGCCCCTGACTACTATCTGGTGATAGTTAAACTTTGCCCAAAACTATCCGTCATCAACAATTTTTAGAACCGTCGGTCACCGCGGTACGACTGAAACTAGAGCGACTGAAACAACCTGATGTCGCCACTGCATACACGCTGCATCTCGAGTTAAGCAGCCATTAACAACGCAGCGGAAAACAACGTAGGGTATATGTAACGAAGTCTACGGAACGATTGGTTTGACGAAGAGTGCAGAAAGATACTAAAGGAGAACGCTATAGACGGAAGCGGAGGTAGCAAACCCACCTTTTTCAGGAAAAGAAACGCCGCCTGGAAGAAGCGAAGTGCGAGGAGATGGAACAGCAGTGCCGTTCTCAACAAACACGCAAGTTCTATCAGAAGGTCAGCGCATCCCGCAAAGACTTCTGGCCGCGAGCCGAGACGTGCAGGGATAAGGATGGGAGAATCTTGACGGACGAACGTGTGGTGAATGAAATGTGGAAGCTGGAACACTTAAATGGCGTACAGGCAGTGAAAGTCAAGGCACACTGTGGTCGGATATCATGAAATCATGGCATTAATAAATAACTCCTTAGGGTTGCCTCATAGAAGTTTGGTGTCTTGCACAAAGTTGTTGCTTGATAAGTAGCCCTTCATATGGTAAAAAACAAATAGTTCAGAACTCTCCCGCTAGGGCGGTGCTTCAGCTAACTTTTTATATGAGCATGACAGGATACAGTATTATGAGCAACTCTTGCAAAGAAACCATCTTTGAAAAGACTTTTGATTCTAAGATTCAATGCCTTTTTGTATAAAATGTGCTTCTATTCGAAAAATTTGATTGTTTTTAGTTTAATTTTGTATCTATGTACAACTTTTATTTTCGCATAAACTTTCTGTATCCCAAAGAGTAATATATGGTAGGGTCTGAGCCGATTTAACCTAAAAAATGTCTTAATTATTGCAAAATATTTAAAATATATAGAAAAATCGGTTTATTTTCACACTCCCTCCACTTCCCACCGAGATTTTATCTCGGAGAGAATCATTGGGTTGTAAAGAATGAAACGGAGTTGAATTTGGTTGCAGAAACTTGCCGTAACTCTCAAACTACTTTTATTTGTTCAACTGAATGATTTTGCGGTGATGTTTCATGAGAGCATTTTTCATTTTCAACGATTTAGATCTTGAAGACGAAAATAGAATATCGCCAAATATACTGACACCAGATGGTATTACTGACGAATCTTATGAAATACGCATTTTCAATTTTTTATGATTTACACACTCCTCGAATTAGACATAGATTTAGGACAACGTTAATTAGTTTATGTTTTTATATGAACTAGTCAGAGCTTGTTAAGAGTATGATTAAAATCAAACCTTCTTGTTTCGAAATCTGTCCAGAGTGTACTAACTTTAACTTCAAGGGAACCAAATCTGTAGTGCCATATAGTGATTTCTAAGCTAAATTCCAGACCAATATATTTTAAAATAATACTGAAAAATAACCAAAACGAAGCCCAGAAAATTTATGTGATCATTATAATATGAATTTTTCGGCCTACTTTGTCTGAATAAGTGACAGCTTTCCGTCAAACATATGCGGAATTCAATAAATATTAAGGCACTGTGGACGATTTACGGCAAATTTCTGCAACCGAATTCCGTTACATTCTTCATAACCCAAAGATTCTATCCGAGATAAAATCTAAGCGGGAAGTGGAGGGAGTAGGAAAATAAACCGATTTTTCATCATATTTTTGAATATTTTACAAAAATTAAGGCGTTCTCCAAGCTATTTCATGGTCAAATCGGCTCAGACACTACTATATATTACTCTCCGAGATACAGCAAAAATGAGCGAAAATAAATATTTCACATAGATACAAAATTAAACTAAAAATTATCAAATTTTGGATATAAACTCACATTTTTTACATAAAATGCATTGTATCTCAGAAACAAAAGCATTTTCAAAAATAGTTCCTTCACAAGAGTTGCTTGTAATCCTGAATTCTTGATTTTTGCTGAAGACACCATCATCCTATCATGCTCATATAAAAAGTTAGCTGAAGCGCCGCCCTAGCGGTAGAATTCCGAACTATATTTTTATCCCCATATGAAGGCCTACTTATCATGCAAAAACTTTGTGGAAGACACCAAATTTCTATGAGGCAACCCTAAGGAGTTATTTATTAATGCCATGATTTCATGATATCCGACCACAGTGAGGCAGCGGAGGAGATGACTACATCAGTTCAGCGGACGATGGAATCCAATCAGCCCCTACCTTGTGGGAAGTCGAGGACCCTAGCAGCACACATGTTTCACATAAGTTACTGCAACTTATATGTGAACAGATTCAGTCACAATCAAGTTGTTGTAGCCAGTTACGTCTGATTTGTGCTGCTCGCGAAGACCAATAAAGCAGTTGGTAAGGATGGTATCGGACCTGAGCTCATCAAGAAGGGCCCGGAAAAGTTGGCCACTTGCCTGCACAAACTGATTGTCAGAATCTGGTAGACTGAACAGCTACCGGAGGAGTGGAAGGAAGGGCTCATATGCCCCATCTACAAGAAAGGTAAAAAAACAGAGTGTGAGAACTTTCGAGCGATCGCCATCCTTAATACCGCCTACGAAGTGATATACCAGATCATCTTCCGTCGTCTGTCACCAATAGTGAATAAGTTCGTGGGAAGTTATTAAGCCGGCTTCGTTGACGGCCGCTCGATCACGGACCAGATCTTTACTGTACGGCAAATCTCAAAAATGCCGTGAACACCAGGCACCAACGCACCATCTGTTCATTGATTTCAAGGCGGCATACGACAGTATACACCGCATAGAACTATGGAAAATTATGGACGAGAATAGCTTTCCAAGGAAGCCTACCAGACTAATCAAAGCAACGGTGGATTGTGTGCAAAACTGTATGAGTATTTCGGGCGAACACTCCAGTTCGTTTCAATCGCACTGGGGTCTAAGACAAGGGTATGGCCTATCGTGCCTGTTGTTCAACTAGAAGGTGTCATGCAGAGAGCCGGGTGTTACAGCCGGGGTACAATTTTCAACAGATCCAGTCAATTTATTTGTTTTGCGGATGACATGGACATTGTCGGCCGAACATTTTTGAGGTGGCAGAACTGTACACCCGCCTAAAACGTGAAGCAAAAAAAGTTGGATTAGTGATTAATGCATCAAAGACAAAGTACATGCAAGTGAGCGTGACCGAGCGCGACCGGGCCCACCGGGGAAGCAGTGGAACGATTTACGGGGATACTTTCGAGGTGGTTGAAGAGTTCGTTTACTTTGGATCCTTGCTAACGACTGCTAATAATGTTAGTCGTGAAATACGAAAGTGCATCATCTGTGGAAGTCGGGCCTACTACGAGCTCCAGAAAGAACTACGGTAAAAAAAGATTCACACCGACTCCAGATGTGTCATGTACAAAACGCTCTTAAGATCCCCGGTAACGCTGGGGATTTGCGTGGTGTGTTACGGTGTAAGATCTACCACGGTCACATTGTCAGCTCTAGGCAAATCCTGACTCAACGAATACCTTCCTCAATATCCAACTCCGTGGTACTTATGAGGGTGTCGCTGAGTCGGGGGCCTCTTATTAAGTAAGTACTACATCAACATTTCCTTCCTCCCCCAAGTCACGGTGAAAATGAGCGTGGTCAGGAGTAGTAATCCTCATTCTTTTGTGACTTTTGTTCTAGATTGAAATCAAGGATCATACCAAGAAAAACATGAGTCCAATCTACGAAGTACACCGTAACTATGATATGCTACAAAACGCTGATAAGACCGGAAGTCCTTTACGGACATGAAACTTGGAACATGCTCGAGGAGGATTTGGAAGCACTCGGAGTATTCGACAGACGGGTGCTTAGAGCCATCCTTGGCGGTATGCAAGAAGATGGTGTGTCGCGGCGAAGAATGAACCACGAGCTCGCTCAGTTCTACGGCGAACCCAGCATCCAGAAGGTAGCTAAAGCTGGAATTGTACAATGGGCAAGGCATGTTGCAAGAATGCCGGACAGCAACCCTGCAAAGATGGTGTTCGCTTCCGATTCGGCAGGTACGCGAAGGCGTGGAGCGCAGCGAGCGAGGTGGGCGGACCAGGTACAGAACCTTAAAAATAGGAACACCTGGCCAACAACAGAGTTTCTTCGAAGTAAACCTCTGAAAACCGGGTCCAGGGAGGCCAGTTAATTCGGAATCATGATTGGATGTCACGATTTACTTTGTTTACTTTGTAGCTTAATAAACATCTTGAACTGGCCTTCTTGGGCCCGGTTCCCAAAGGGACACTGCAAAGAAACTCTGTTATTAGACTTTTTTGAAAAGGGACCAATGATTTTTGGTGCTCATCATGGTTCTGATATAATTCCTATGTAGGGCCTCGCTTAGCCGTAAGATGCGCGGCTACAAAGCAAGGCCATGCTGAGGATGGCTGGGTTCGATTTCCCGGTCCGGTCTAGGACATTTTTGTTTTGGAAATTTTCTCGTCTTCCCTGGGCATGAAAGTATTATCGTGTTAGTCTGAATCTGTGAGGCAGCAATGTCCCAGTAGTGGGACCGGAATGGTACCAATAGAGCTTGAGCTTGATGGACTGCCCGTAGTTGCTACTCCATTATGACCAGATCAGCTGTTACTGTACAGAGAACCAACAGATGTTTGCTTGGGACTAGCATGGGACCGGAATGGAAGCAATAGAAACGACAAAAGTGACATTTTGTTGGAATCAGCGCCGTGGCGTGCGTGAAATCAAGAATTACGCAGTAAAAAGGAACAAATCGGCTACAAAGTCCAAAGGTGATGATGATAGAAATTTGGTTTGTAATATCACAGACAAAGTAATATAGTCGAGTCAGGTACGAGACACTGAAGACGACCCTACTGTTGAGGTCGAAATACGTATATGTCAAGGTACAAATAAGTGGTGGAATTAAATGGGATTGTACAAACTCGTCTTATGACAAGTGTTGTATTTTAATAAAATTTCATTCTAGGTTGAGTAGACTCGAAAAACAATTAAAAACCCAAAATGAAAAATGTTCAGTATGTTTTACCTTAAACCCGCTTTATCTTGAAAACGGAGCACTTAGGAAAAAGTGCCGTATTGTAAATTTAGCGTAGGATGACCTTTTGGAATTGGTAACTTTTACGGATGTTCCGAATTTCCAGGAGGATCGTTTTGGAGTCAAACAAGATTTTCACTATTGCTTGCACACACAATTCTCCAGAATTATTGGTTTGAAAAAACTCGCTCAAGGACAAACTTTAGGATCAAATGGAACTGGAACATTGAAAAAAACTCCAAATGTATGTGCCTAATTGAGAAGCTCAAACATTGTGCTGAGCTCGGTGGTCTAGTGGCTACCGGCCTTATAAGCAGGAGGTCGAGGGGTTCAATCGCAGGCTCATTTCTTTCCTACTTTGTATTTCTATCATAGTTCTTTCTGTATTTCACGTTCTACCAAAACGATTCCTACTGTTATAACCTTCTACACAATCCCAAAACCTCCCGTGGCACCTATGAGAGGTCGTAGAGTTCTCTGCATCTTTCTTAAGTAGGTGTCCGACTACCATCCTTCCCCTTCCTCAGCATTCGCAAGGACGTGACCAGGACAGATCTGGACTATTGGAGAGTGCATTGCATTCCAGCTAAGAGATAGTGATTTATCCCAAATCAATATCTGTGGTAACGGATGAAAGTGATGCTACTCTCATACAATAGTCCAGGCTTGTACCACCTACGAATTTGTGCGAATTGCTCAATGCTAATGCTAATGCTAATTGAGAAGCTCAACCAGTATCTCTTTGGTACAGGTTCCCCGGGGACTAGGAAGAACAATTTTGTAAAATCACCACAAGGCCTTATTCTAGGAGCCTACAGCTTTCGTTTGGTGCCAATAAATCGGAAATCGGATGAAATTTGAGTTTTTGGGATCGTGATGAAATCTTGGTTAAAAATGGACCCCAATGCACAATGTGCTATTTTTTTGAGTGGCGCTTCTTGTATAGATCGCTGGAAGTTGATTTTTTTAAAAAAATCTTAACTTTCCAAAGTTAGGTAAATTCATAATTTTTCCTGATTATTATCCTGTTGAGTCACAAAGTTATAGCGTTGTTTGGGTGTACTTGGATAAAAATGGATCCCCCCCCACAAGGAAGGATAACGCAAAACACGATACGTTAAAACCGTTTTGTAACTGGCGGAAATAGAAGACAAACATCTCCTATCAAAGTGATTTTTCAAGGGATATTTCCGAGGATTCTTCTAGAAAGAAAGCATAAATTCAGATAATTGAATATTTTATTTTGAAAGTTTGGAGTATTTCATGAAAAACTATAGATTATTTATTTACAAAATTCCATCAACCATTCAGGTTGTACAGATCCAGAATTCCAGAAAAAAATTCATTCACAAATCTACACTAGTGAAACTCATATAAATTCCTTCATAATTTAACATAACATTCGGGGGCCCTCCTTTGTCGTGTGATAAAATGCGCGGCTGCAAAGCAAGACCATGCTGCGAGTGGCTGGGTTCAATTCCCGGTGCCGGTCTAGGCAATTTTCGGGTTGTCTTGACTTACCTGGGAATAACAATATCATCGTTTTAGCCTCATGATATGAAAATGCAGAAATGGTAACTTGGTTTAGAAACCTCGCAGTTAATAATTGTGGAAGTGCTTAATGAACACTAAACTGCGAGGCGGCAATATAATAACAATGAAGAAGAAGAACATAACTTTCTAAACATCGATCAAACATGAATGACACCGATGAGATCTTGAAATCTTGACTTGTGCAATTCGGTGACCCCCGTGATGAACTTACAAGAATATTAATAAAAAATCATGTAAATAAAGCAGTGTTGTCCTACACTCAGTGCAAAAAATTCTGCTCTTTGATTTTACTCTATCTAAACGATTTTATAGACTTAACTAAGTAAGGGCAACTAATAGAGAGATATTTGAATTTTCTAAATGTCATGTCAACCTATTGAAAAAATACACACCAGAGCCAAAGGAGCGCGTGCACTGAAAATACACTGGAGTGTAATTTCAGCGCGCGCGCTCCTGTGGCTCTGGAGTGCATTTTTTCAATAGTTTGACATGACTTTTAGAAAATTCAAATATCCCTCTATTAGTTGTACTTACTTAGTTATGACTATAAAATCGTTTAGATAGAGTAAAATCAAAGAGCAGATTTTTTTGCTTTGTGTGTAGAACAACACTGAAATAAAGCAATAAAAAGAAAAAAAATTCGGTTACCTGAATCAAATTTTTGAGAACATATAATTTTTGACAGTTGTTTATTACAGTAAATTCTATGCTCAAGATCTGCTTTAGATACATTTTTTTTTCTCTTGTGGAAAATAATCAGCCGAGTCTTCTTTTTTGAACGCGTGTTTAAATTGACCCTACATATATGAACCATATATGGTATTTAACAATAATAACAAAATTTTGACAATTTTCCACAAAATAAATATAAATAAAAAAATAAAAAAAGTCAAGACACTAAAGACAGCCTTACTGTTAAGGTCGAAATACGTATCTGTCAAAGGTAATAAAGTGGTGGAATTAAATGGAATTAAACAAACTCGTCTTATTCCACATTTCACTAAAAGCTTGAAATAATTTTCGTATCATTAAAAGTTATTTATCGTGAGTCAGCGATTCCGGAGCCGAGCATTTTCTCCCGGGGTCATTCCGTTTCAATACTGATAGATGTCTGGATGAAGAGATGAACTTGACAAATTTTTGCCATGACAAAGAGTGGACTAATTTAGAAATATCAGATCTACTAGAATCTAATCAGTACCCATGATCTTCATATTTTAGCAAAGTTGTACTGAAAGGCTATCATTTTTATGGAAGGCTCGGCGACCCATGATGTTACATGCCAATCGACTCAGCTCGTCAAACTGAACAAATGCCTATCCGTCTGTGTGTGTGAACACGAAAAACATTAGCCACCCATTCATATAGTAAATCTAAATCGATTTTCTCGTAACAAAGTTGCATTCGACGGGGGACAAACTCTTGTTGATCGTTATTGAAAATAATCAGTAGCCGCCATTATTGCGTCCGAAAGTTTTGAAGAAAATGGTGTAACGAACCATTTAAGGATAGTTTGGTTGGTTCGCCATGAAGCGTTTGGAAAAGCCGAAAGATAGACCACACTAAAGGGATATAAAAAGATTGAACGGAGAAAGGCATCATCTCCACTCGGTGGAATAATCCGGATTTTTAATAGTTCTATTACACTTTTTTAGACTTTACGAAGCCATCATTAAACAAAAGTGGTACATAAAGATAAAACATGTATCGGCCTTTTTCAAAAGAAAAAAAAACACTAGTTTCATTACCTGTGAGGTCGTCCGATCTCACATGTCCTAATTATACCATATGCATCCTGAATTGCCGTTGATCATGCATCAATAAAACTGATAAAACAGCCACATAGCCCCGCATACGATAATACTTGATATCACTTACCTTGCGCGTCGCCTCCAACTGTTGTTTGATCTTTTGTGCATCGTACGCCTTAAACTTGGGCAGCGCGTCATCGATGAAGGTAAACGGTACCCGTTTGTGTGAAACTTTTATCTTGCCCACGTAAAGCACCTCGAAAAATTGAGAGTTATTTGCGGAGATGTCTGGTAGAGACGATAAACTGGACGAAACGCTGCTACTATTCTGCATGTGTCCACCGCTGGCCGAGTGATTGAGCCCTCCGGAATAGCTCTTCGAGGCGGACAGACGCCCCTGCGAACTGTGCTGCTGTCCGGCAGCGGCACTGCCATTAGTCCCATTCTGGTTGGGGTTCAATGTAGGACTACTGTCGTGCTGTGCATTCCGCATTTGTTCAGAAAGCTTCAAATTTGAGGCCGGTGTCGAATGGATGCCCTGGCCACGCAACGCACGGTGTATGTCGTTCGAATTTGCACTAGATGACACGATGCTCTGCGGGATACTGCCTACAGATCCGCCACCGATCGAGGCAGGATCACGCATCTGATGCATAAGCTCCGCCATCTGAAACAATGAGACGAAAAGAGAAAAAAGAGTCCGGTTGAGAAACGTGAAATACGTGAGAATACGGCAGAGTTAAAGATCTCGGTCGCCTAGAACTTGAACTTGACTGGTGTACATAAGTATTCTCAAAGTCATAGGTGGTTTAAGGGGAATAAAATAAAAACGCTCCCTAAAAAATAGAATTTTTCCTCAATTAATAAATTTTCAATAAAGAAATCATGGTAGAAGCAATAAATAAATAATAAATTTCCCTGAATAACGCAAAATTTTCATTTCCATGAAACAAAAATATATTAGCACTTTGAAAATTGAAAATTGAATTCCATTGAAAAAAAATACAAAATTTTAAATCATCATTAGCAATAAACAAATACAAAATTTTCAACAATATATATTTTTTTTAAGAAGATCACAACTTTCTACAAAATATCAATAAGAAGCAATAAAAAAATTAGAAAATTTGCATGAAAAAATATAAAAAGCAATAAAAATGAGCATTTTTCACAGATGACTCTCTCTTTAAAATAGTTTACTGCTCATGGTAAATATAATCAATTTTATTGCCTTTTTTATGGAAAATTGTTTAACTTATGTTGTTTGATTATTTTATTTTATTAGACTATCTTACCATGATAGTCTGATATAGAATTATCTTGCAAAAACGAGACAGTATCGGCTGCATAATTTTTTGATTTGAATATAATATTCTTGAATATTTCAAACTATTCCAATTCCTTGGATAAGAAACAATTGCTTGAAAGTTTACTATAAGGATCTTTTCCAATATAACATATGCAAATGCTACTAACTAAATCAGACTAAGCTCCTTTTCCTATAAACTTCTGCATACCTACGTTTGAATGGCTAAGGCTTAGAGATAGGTGTGATTAAGCTGTTTGCATATTGATGATCCCCGGATGGAGCCGCTAATTATATCGTCTCTTCTTCGGTTTCGACGAGTAAAAGCAATTTGCCTTTTGAGAGCCTCACGGTTGCGACATATGACAAAGCCAGCTTGTCAGGTCTAGGATAGTAGTAAGGGAAATTCACGATGTTTCTTATTGGGTTAGGGTAGGTACAGATCAGCTGGAGTACAAAACAAGCTTATCGACTGAATAGTAAACACGTGACAGAATGCTGACATGGAAGGTCGTATCTAGTTGAATTGGTGTTTTTATGCAATATTAGTGGACGGAACGGCAGAAGAAAACAAACTTTTCGATATACCTACATCTAGAACAGTAATGTTTGACATTGTATACATAGGTGGAATTATGATATTACACTTATTGTGGTTTTTTTTTAAGAAATATAACACCAATTTCGTCGCTTCTTTTTGCTAACATGCGTGCTCACCACTGAAAATAATCACAAAAAAATAAGAAACAAATCGATTTCCTTTTTTTCCCCAAGTTCGTTTATTTGGTAGGCTTAGGCGTGTATAACACTTTACGGAGCCACGTTTCTTTGTGATATGTACAATCGACATAATATTCACTAGCGTGCACAGCGATCATATGAAGGGGGGGCACGGAATGACAAAGGTGCATAATAGCCCAAAGTGGTGGCGTGGTGCGAGGTGCGAAAGGTGCATAATGCAATAAAAGGTATCTGGTAATAATAGCTTATCAGATGGTGTAAAAATGATCACACAGAATAAGGTGCAAGAAGATATTGATGAAAGAAAGAGTTTTTCGAACAAATCACCCCACCGCCAGAGTGTTCTGTTTAGTTTCACAATAATATTAAGGTGGTAAACTCAATCAACCTTGCTAAATATGTACAAAAACACCTTGCAAAATACCACCTGAAATGTGAAGCAGCAAAAGTTGGACCGAGGTGAATGCATCGAAGACTAAGTATATGCTAGTGAGCGGAACCGAGTGCGACAGGGCTCGTCTGAGAAACAGTGTTACGATAGAGGTGGTCTTCTTCTTTGGCGGTGTGCAGAAAGGTGTGTGGCGGGAAAGTATGAACCACGAGCATGCTCAACTCTACGGCGAACCCAGGGAAGGGTACGATGGGCAGGACATGTTGCAAGAATGCCAGACAGCAACCCTGCAAAGGTGGTGTTTTCGACCAACCCGGCAGGTACTAGAAGGCGTAGAACGCAGCGAGCGAGGTGGGCTGACTAGGTGCAGAACGGCTTGCCAAGCGTGGGGCGCAACCGTAGCCTCGAACCGTGTATCCAATTCTCCGCGAGCGGTAATGGCCGCAAGCTTGCCTGTGGGCTAGTCTCTGGAGAAACTTACATTTTTTTTATTAGACACTTTTTCGCGCAGTCTTTTGTACATGCTAAGGTTTTTTTATAATTGGTTTTGCTCCGTTACACTTTTTGTATTAAACCTTTAAAATTTTATATAGATCGCCACGCTGCTCGGAACACTAACCCCCCTCGCTCCCACTTAGAAGCGTGACGTACTTTGTGGATGATGCCTATTTCTTTTTCTGCAGCTTTATAATCAGACTAGAGCATGCTACACAAATTTTCACGGGATATGGTTTATAATTTTCACGGGTAATCTTTTTATTTTAATCAGGAAATGCTTTATTGGGATTCTTTTATATTCACACAAGCAAAACCACAATAGTACTTCTTTGACTTTCTTAGGAAAATTATTTTTCATTTTGACGCGATTTTTTTCTGAATTTCTACGAAAATACTTCTCTGCACGCAGCACTTTCTTACTTGAATTTTCACTGAAAATGAAACTGAAGAAGAGATTCTACTAAAACTCCACGGGATTTTTCTCAAGTTGTCAAGGTAAATTATAACATTTTCAAAGAAAGTTCAAAATTTTAATTAACTTTAACATGAAGTGCATTTAAATTACACAAAATTCATCAGCATTCCTACAGGAAATTAATCTTAACTATCACAGGAAAATATTCTTAATTACCATGAGAAATTCTTATAAATATCGACGAAATATTCTACTAATTCGCCAAATGTCCTATTTGTAGGGGAACTGTTCGGATCTCCATCTCACTGTACATATATCCATCTCATCGCTAAACAAAGAAATACGGCACCAAATTCGTCGCTTCTTTTTGTCAACATGCGTGCTCACTGCTGAAAAAATTCACAAAAATAATAAACAGACCAAATTCCTTTCCATTGCTTTGTTTTTGATGGGATGGAGATAGGAGCTATGAGATGAAGTGGCGAACCGTTCCCCTAGATATTCAGATTTTTTTTTCTTTATTTGCATAGGAAATTCTAATCAAATTCGTAAGGAACTTGTTCTGGACTTCTCCCAGGCTTTTTTTTAGATTTTTTCATGAGCATTTTTTTTCGATTTTTCACACGAAACTTCGATTTTTTAACGAATAATTTGTATTTATTTTCTAGTATTTGTTTTTAACAATAATTTTACATTATAAGTTGTTGACCACATGGCCCTTGATCTTAAGAAATATTAATTTCTTTATATAATTAATGTTTTCGCACCGTGGAAGTTAATCCTACATAGTAGCCTGAGCAAGGATTTGTTTAATGAAAAAAAGACTTAAAACTAAATTTGATATTCTAACTATTCTATATACAGTACGATAAAATTTGATAACCTTATTTGATACGAGTGCCCTAATTGCATCTTAATCAGAGGAAAAGCAACAGACCCTAAACTTTTCTTTGTGCTCACAAAAGCGATTTGCAATGTTTTAATCTCGGTCAGACGGTGGACCTCAGATGTTCTTTTCCTGGTGAGGTGTTCATGCAAGGTTGTTAATAGATAAATTATCATCGTTAATTTAACGTCCACTACGACGACGATAACGGTTGTACGATGATGCTTCGTTGGCGATAAAGTGAGCGTTGATTTAACGTTATCGTTATCGTGTATTCGTTGATTTATCTATAACTAGCTTTATGTACCCGGCCCTGCTCGGAGTTGCCAGTTTGATTCGATGTTTTATGACAATGGGAAAATGAATAAACTAATTGGTCAACAGGATAATTGGGTTTTCTTATTGACACTTCATCATTTGAATAAAAGAAGGCAGATTTCTTTTGAAAGCCTTGACTGATTTTGAAGAAGGGAGCAAACCCATAATCGCCTTATTCCGGGCAAACGTCTATTTCTAAAGAAGGAAAAACATCCACCGATGCCTTATTCCGGGCAAACGTCTATTTTTAAAGAAGGGATCACATTCACCATCCAGAAGGAAACACATTAATCATTGCTTTTCACTGGGCAAACCATGATTTCGATGAAGGGTTGAATTGATCGATAACTAAACAATACAATAATGGGTTCAGAAGTTAGGCTGGAGCATACACACAAACATACAAACATTGAGTTTTATATATCTCGAGTACTTATTCAAAAGGAATTTGTTATCTTCTCCTTAGGAGAGAAAATGTGTGCACCAAATTTTGCTGAAATCGGTCCTGGGAATTAGGTGTTACACTGAATCGCTCTTTTTCTAACGACAACCCTTCCCCCTTACCCTCCCCTTTTCCCAATGATCATCCCACCCCTTTGTTATTTTCTCCTTAGGATAGAGAATGTGTGTACCAAATTTGGATGAAATCGGTCCAGGGGTTCAAAAGATATACTGAATTGCCTGTTTTCTGAACAATAACCCTCCCCTCTTTCCCAAATTACACTTCCATATGATCGACTACTCTTAGTGAATATGTGTACAAAATTTGGTTGATATGGGTACTGGGGGTTGGAGTTACACTGAATTGCTCGTTTTATAAAGACAACCCCTCCCCCCATACCCTCCCTCTTTTTACAATGACCGCCCCACCCCCTTTGTTATCTTTTCTTTAGGGTAGAGAATGTGTGTATCAAATTTGGTTGAAATCGGTGCAGGGGTTCAGAATTTACTCTGAATTACCCGTTTTATGAACAATACCCCTCCCTCCAGACCCCTCCCCCCTTTCCCAAATTACACTCTCATATGATTGTCTCCTTATAGTGAATATGTGTACAAAATTTGGTTGAAATCGGTCCTGGGAGATGAAAGTTACACATAATTGTTCGTTTTCTAAACAAAACCCCTCCCCCTTTTCTAAATGACCCTCCCACCCCCTTTGTTAACTTCCCCTGAGGATAGAGAACGTGTGTACCAAATTTGGTTGAATTCGGCCAAGTGGTTCAGAAGTAGTTAGCGAACATACATACATAGATTGGTTTTTATATATATAGATAGATAGATAGATTATTATCGAGTTAACGGTAACATGTACTACAGTTATTTTTAGAATTGCTTCGCCTCAAAATATTCAGTGACATCCTTAAATCATGGGGTTAAATTGGTAAGAAGAACTTCAAGAGAAATACTTCCGGAGAAAATTTCGGAGCAATATCCGCAGGAATTTTCAGAGGAACTTCGGATGAATTTCTCGAAGAACTGCCGAAGGAAATTTTAGAGGAATTTCCATGGGGATTCTCAGATGAACTTCTGGGGGAATTCTTAGATGAACCTTTGAAAGAATTCCGAGAGAAACTTCCGTAGGAATTTCCTGAAGAACTTCGATAGAATATATCGAAGGATCTTTCGGAGGGATTTTCGTTGTAATTTCCTTAGAAATTTCGGAGGAATTCCCAGAGGAAATTTTGTACGAATTTTCAGGGTGGAATTTGTGAAGGAATTCCCAAAGGAACTTTCAAAGGAATTCCAAGAAGAACAAAAGAATTCCAAGAGGAGTCCGGAACAGCTTCCATGGGAATATCCTGAAGAGCTTCTGGAGAAATTATAGGGGAATTTTACGGATGAATTCACGTAAGAACCTTTGGAGGTATTCCTAAGTGAACTTTCGCAGAGCTTCCCAGAGGAACTTCTGGATAATCTTCTGTAGGCATTTGCTTAAGAACTTCCAAAGGAATTTTTGAATGAATTTCCTAAAGTATGTCCGGAAGAATTACCGGAGGAACTTCCGGATGAATTTCTGGAGGAATTTCCTGAAGACACCCGATGAAATTTGCTAAAGAACTTCTGGAGTCATTTATTGAGGAACTTTCGAAGAAGTTCCCAGAGGAGCATTTAAGGAATTCTTTGAGGAACTTCCGAAGGAAGTCCCGGAGGAGCTACTTGAGAAATTTCCAGAACAACTTCCAGAAGAATTGCCAGAATAACTTCCAAAAAGTTCTAAGACGAACTTCCAGAAGAATTCCCAGATGAAATTTTAAGGGAATTCCTAGAGGAACTGTCGGAGGAATTCCCAGAGGGACTATCAATGGAATTCTTAGAGGAACTTCCGGAAAATACCAAGAGTAGGAACTTCGGTAGGGATTCCCTGAAGAACTTAAAAATTCTCAATTCTCTGAGCAACTTCCGTAGAGATTTTCGTAGAATCTTCCGGAGGATTGTCTAGAGGAACTTCCCGAAGAATTCTTGGAGGAACTTCCGAAGGAATTTCTAAAAAAACTTCCAGAAGAATTCTAGAGACATTCCCAGAGGAAATTCCGTTGGAATTCCGAGTGGAATTTCCGGAGCAATCCACAGAGGAACTTCTAGAGGAATGCCTGGAGTAAATTCCGGAAGCTTTCAAATGAATTATTATAGAAATTCCCTGAAGAACTTCAAGGAATTTTCGGAGCAACTTCCAGAAGTTTTATTAAAAGAACTTCCTAAGGATCTACCAAAGGAATTTCTTGAGGAATTTTTGAAGATTTTTTTTTAAACTTCCAGAGGAATTCCCGGAGGTATACTTGAGAAAATTCCAGATAAACTTCCGGTGGAATTACCGGAGTAACTTCCATAGGCATTCCCGAAGGAACTTTTGAAAGAGTTTTTGGAGGAATTTCCAGACGAACTACTAGAAGAATTTGCGGAGGAATTCCCAGAGGAAAGTCCGAAAGAATTCCAAGAAGAACTTCCGGAGAAATTGCTAGCTAAACTTCCGTAGTAATTCTTGGAGGGTCTTCCAGAGGAACTTGCGCCACCAAGCGAATGAACTAAAAAATAACATGTTTTTTAATTCTTTATTACCGAGACTTTCATCCCGAGACTGGCTCGTCTCGAATAATATGTTCTTCATCAACAAATTTGATGACGACGACAACTTTCTAAATATTACGGATTCGAACCAAACGAGTATTGTCATATATACTAACACCACCAAGCGGATAGGTTTCAAAATAATATATGGTTAATAAAATGGTTTTGAGCTGCTATAAAAATTGTAAATGACGGCAACTTTCTGAATATTACGGATTCCGAAATATTTAACTCAACGGAATTCATTTTATATACACTATCGCCGCTAAATGGACGAGTTCCGAAATAATATGGTTTGCAACAGTATGGTATTGACCTCCTGAACAAGTTTGTAGAAGACGACACATTTCTAAATCTATGGATTGAGAAATATATTACTAATACTATCATGAACCTCAAAGGTCATTTTTGGTCCGATCGAAGGTCTCGACATCTCAAAAAAATCTTGGTGGACGGGAAGATTTGTAAGTCCCAAAATTGTTCAAATCGGATCACTAACGGCTGATATATATTTCGAATAATGGTCGTTCGTGAAAGTAAAACCTATCTCGATCGGAGGAGTATTAATAAGATGTTTAATTACAATGTTTATTATAATACTTATACTATGTACTATCTACTGGTAATTTTAAAATACAAAATACAATTTTAGCTCATTTATAGGCTCTCCATTATTTCCGTTTACTAACAATTGTAGGGTGCAGAGTGTATGTAATAATAATTAATGACATACACTCTGGTAGTGTGTTTTAAAAAATCGAAATTTATTTGTACCGTGTAGTTCGTGGGGAAGCGGCAGTTGAATGTTTTTTGTTCATACAGTGAACAATCGGAATTCATTAGCGTTGCGTAGGTAATTCGCGTTGTTACTCTTCGCGATATATAGAATCATACAAAGCGAATGATGATTAATTCGGCAGTGCGTGGGGTTTGTTTTGTTTTGAATCGTTGCTTTCCGCGGCGGGAAGAACGCATTTGTTTCGGTTGGGCTTTTTGTTTACAAAGTGTACACTGAGAAAAACACCTACATAATGGATGTGTGGTTATAATGGTTATGTGTGCATCAGTTGAGTCGATGGTTTTTTGACAATAAAATTTTGTAGATTTTTGGTAGTGCCGTGAATTTTAGTGGTATTTTTTTTCTTCTGCAGTAGTGATCGAAATTTAAGTATACGCTTTGCTTCGAGAAACCGATTGATTGAGCACTCATCCCATGATTAAGTACTTTTTATATGCTATATCTTTTTTCGTGCTACGAAATTTACCCATTTTTATGTTCAGTGGTATAACTTGATGGCACAACTTATTAAACGAGCTATGCTATGCCTGAACTTAAAAAAAAACTATGAGTTTTACAGCAGAGAGAAAGGGATAGCAAAGAAAAAGACCCATGGGTGACTTGAGTTTCAGCGTGTAAGGAAGATAGTTGACGGGCTTCATGGCCGTGTGATTAGTGTGTACATGCAATCAAAAGGCATTGTTCTGCATTACCATTCGTGCGATAAGTGCGATTACCACCTCAGTCGCTATTTTGTAAGGAAACATTGTTCGGCAGAGCCATAGACGTTATATGCTGGTAACGTTGGTCCGTTATCTAGTGTGATGCTTCCTTTAAAGGGCGAAATGCTTACTGGTAGCAATAAAACGTTCAGTGTCTTCAAGAAAAAGGTAACTAATTCGGTATATAGCCCCGGAACATTAACTTAAAATTGATTATGATAAATTCCTGAAGCCTTCTGCAGTATTCAGGATATCCTTAGGATCTAAATAAATGAGTTTTTGGACATTGAAGATAAATTAAAAATCGTAAATAATTCAGGGATTTACTGGAAATATGTGAGATTTTATTAGGGTTTCAGAATATCACGAAATATACGCATTCACGAGAATTTCTTTGCATTGGCATTTTTTAAATTATCTCTGTTTTTTAGTATAATTTTAACAATTCCTTAATATTTTTGAAAATTCACTAACTAAATGGGTGGAAATTCCCTGTAGATATTGGGCGTTTTTGTATAAATATCAGACATTTTTTGGATATCGCTAAAAAGTTTGAAAATGTTTAAGAGACTTCTAAGAAAAAATGAAAATCATTATATTTTCAAGGAAATAAACTCCCTTGTTTTTTTTCCTCCAGAGCTTCCTTCTGGAATTCCATAACAACTTCCGAAAGAAATTTTACCGGAAGCATTTCAATTGATTCCAGCAGAAGTTCCTCCAAGAATTCCTCTGAAAGTTTATCCAGAAGTTCCTCCGGAAGGTCTTCCATCTTCCGGAAGGTTACTCCAGGAATTCCCCGGGTGTTTCTTCAAGAGTTCCTCCATGAGCTCCTTCAGAAATTCCTCAAGAAGTTTCTCCACGAATTCCTTCGAAAGTTCTTCCAGAAACTCCCCTGGAAGTACCTCCAGTCAGAAATCTTACCAGTTCCTCTAGCAATATCTCCAAAAGTACATTTGAAAGTTTCTTAAAAACATCCTCCAAATATTTCTACAAGAATTCCTCCAGAAGTTCCTCTAGTAATTTCTCCGAAAGTTCATCCAGTAATTCTACAGAAAGTACATCCGGGAAGTCTTCAGAAATTTCCTTCTCGAACACTTCGAAGTCCTTCTGGCAGTTTCTGCAAAAGTTAATTCGAATGAATTTTAATGGAATTCCTCCACATTTTTTTCAAGACGTCCTCCGTAAGTTCATTCAGAAATTCCTACAAAACTTCATCCAGTAATTCCCCTAAAGTTCCTCCAGGAGTTCTTTCGTAAGTACCTTCTGGAAATACTCCGGCAGTTCATAGAAGAAATTTCTGTAAATTACTTCAGAAATTCCTAAACTGTGCGGTAAGATGCGGGGCTACAAAGCAAGAGCATACTGAGAGTGGTTATTCGATTCCCGGTCCGGTCTAGGAAATTTTCGGTTTGGAAATTGTCTCGACTTCCCTGGGCATAAAAGTATCATCGTGTTAGTCTCATGATATACGAATGCAAAAAATGGTAACTTGGCATAGAAACCTCACAGTTGATTACTGTGGAAGGGCTTAATGAACATTAAGCTGCGAGGCGGCAATGTTCCAGTGTGCGATGTAATGCCAATAAGAATAAGAAGAATTCCTCTGGAACTTCCTCAAGGAATTCCTCCAGGATTTCCCCAGAAGTTTCTGCAGGGATTCCTGTGACAGTTGCTTCAGAGATTTATCTGGTAGTTTCAACAGTAATTCTTCATAGAATTTCTCTGGAAACTTCCTCCAAGGATTCCTCGGGAAATTCCCCCAAAAAGTCCTCAGGAAGTTCCTCCAGGAATTATTCCAGGAATTCCAAGGAAGTTTTTCCAGGAATTCCGCCGGGACTTCCTTCCGGAATTCTTCCAGAAGTTTCCCCAGAAATTCTTTTGAAGAATTTCTACGGAAGTTACTCCAGGAGTTCCTCCGGAAGCTTCTTCATGAAGTCCTCTGAAAGTTTCTCCAGGAATTGTTTCGGAAGTACATCCATGAATTCATTCGGAAATAGCACCAGGAACTTCTCCAGACAGTTCCTCAAGGAATTCCTCCAGGATTTCCCTGAAAGTTACTACAGAAATTCCTGTGACAGTTGCTTCAGAAATTTCTCTGGTAGTTTCAACAGGAATTCTCCATAGAATTTCTCCGATAACTTCCTCAAAGAAGTCCTCCGGAAGTTCCTCCAGAAATTCTTCAGGAAGTTCCTCCACAAATTCTTCCGGAAGTTCCTTCAAAAATTCCATGGAAGTTCTGCCAGGAAGTTCTGCCAGGAATTCCATGGAAGATCCTCCGGAAGTTTCTCCAGAAGGTCTTTCGGATGTACCTCCAGCATAGCCTCCGGAAGTTACTTAAAGAATTCCTACGGAAGTTCCTCCAGGAATTCCTCCGGAAATTACGCCACGAATTCCTCCGGAAGTTCCTCCAGGAATTGTTTCGGAAGTACCTCCAGCAATTATTTTGGAAGCGTCAGAAAATCCTAGGAAGTTCCCTCAATCAATCCTCCGAAACATTGTCCAGGAAATTCCACGGATGTTAATCCCGGAATTACTACGGAAGTTCCTCCAGAAATTCCTTCAGTAGTTCCTTGTGAAATTCCTTCAAAAGTTTCTCCAGGATCTCCTCCAAAAGTTCTTCCATGAATTCCTCCTGGAGATTCTCCAGGAATTCCTCTGGAAATTTCTCCTTGTATTCCTCCATGAAAAACCTCTAGGAATTTCTGTTAAAGTTCCTTCAGGAATTTCTCAGGAAATCTTAGATGATCCTCTAGCAATAACTCCACAAGTACATTAGAAAGATTCTTAAGAAAATATTTCATAAATTTCTACAAGAATTCCTCCGAAAAATGTGCAATAATTTCTCCGGAAAAGACTAGACGAAGCAAATACCTCCAGAAATGTCTCTGGAAGTTCCTCCAGAAATTCTTCCGACAGTACCTCGGGTAAGTTCTCTGATATATCCTACAAGAATAAAATAATGTCTCTGTAGCAATTATTTTAAAAGTTCATTCCAAAGAATATTGACCTCTCGATACTCACTCCGTTGTAAAAATCACAATACTTTCCAAAAAAAACCACGAGACTGCGGGATTGCGTGAGTGGTTCCGGACTATGCGAGTTCCAAAAGGTTAGAGAAATTCTCCAAAAATTCCTTCAAAGTTCTTCCAGGAATTTCTCCCAAAATTTTTCCAGGAATTCTTCGGGATATTTCTACAGAAATATTTCCAGGAACTCCTTCTCAAGTTCTTTCAATAATACCTACGAAAAACCATACAATAATTCCTCCGGAAAAGAATCCTCCTTTGGAGAATCCTACAAGAAAATTTCGGAAATATTTCTGCGAGTTCTTCCAGGGTATCCTACGATAGCTCCTCCAGGAATTCCTCTGGAATTTCTTTAAAATATAACGTTGAAGTTCCTCTAGGAATTCTTGCAAAAGTTTATTCGGAAGAATTTCATGGAAATTCTCCTGGAATTTCTCCGAAAGTCCTCCAGAACATTTTTGGAGCATTTTTCGAAGGAATGGGTGAAGAAACTTTAAGAGGAATTCCTGAAGGAACTTCTGGAGGAGTTCCTGGAGAATCATCCGGAGAATTTCCTGGAGGAACATTCGGAGGAATTCTTGAAAGAACTTTCGGAAGATTTTCTGGAGGTACCTGAAAAACCATTCCTGGAAGTACTTGCGTAACATTTCCTTGAGGAGTCTAGCGCGTAAAAACGTCTAGCTCACGTTTAATGCACTTATCCTAAACCGATTTCCTTGTCCAAAATCTCGCTCAAAATACTTTTTTTTTACCGCACGAGAAAGGCATCATCACCGCTAGGTGGATTAATCTGAGTTTTTTGGAAAGTATTCTGATTTTTACAACGGAGTGAGTATCGAGAGGTCAATATTCTTTGGAATGAACTTTCAAAAGAATTGCTTCAGAAACATTATTTTATTCTTGAAGGATATATCAGAGAACTTACCCGAGGTACTGTCGGAAGAGTTCCTGGAGGAACTTCCAGAGACATTTCTGGAGGTACTTGCTCCGTCTAGTCTTTTCCGGAGGAATTATTGCACTGGACCAACTTGAGGAAAAATAGTTATATTGGTTTCAAGAGGAATTTCTCCATGAACTTAAGGAGGATTTTTTTCAGAAATTTCTGGAGGATTTTCTCAAGAAACTTTCGAGTGTTTATGTGGAGAGATTGCTAAAGGGTTGATTTCCAGATAAATGATTGAGGTAACTTCCGGAGGACTGCTTAAAGGAATTTTCGGAGTAACTCCTTAAGTTACTTCTAGAAGAGTTCTTGTATGAATTCCATGGAGGTACATACGAAAGATTTCATGGGAAACTTTCAGAAGAATCCCTGGTGGAATTTCGTAGTAATTGCCGGAAGAATTTCGAATGAACTTTTCAGATATTGCTATTGGAAGTCCATGGTTTTTTCGTGGTTTATGGAAATAAATTCCATAGTACTTCCTGGAGTTACTTTCGAAGGAATTCTGAAGGAACTTTCAAAGGATTTCCTGGATAAACTCGCAGATAAACTTTCGGAGAATTTCCTGTAGGATGCCGGAAGTATTCCTGAATGAACTTTCGGAGAAATTTCTTCAGAAACTTACGGAGGAATACCTGGAGGAACTTGTAATTCCTGGAGAATCTTCCGAAGATACTTCCAGAAAATCACTTGGATGTTCTTCCGGAGGAATACGAGAAGGAACTACCGGATGAATTTCTGGAGAAACTTCCGGAGGAATCCCTGATGGAATTACAAAGGAATTCAGTGACTTCGAAGGTAGTAGGTAGTAAAGAACTTCCAGAGGCTATCAAGAGGTACTTCCCAAAGACTTTCTGGAGAAATTTCAGGAGAAATTCTTGGAGAATGTTCCGGAAGAGTTACTAGATTAATTTCTGGAGCACTTTTTAGAGAAATTTTCGAAGTAATTTTATAAACAATTCCTGTTTAAACTAATGGAGAAATTCCTGAAGTACCTTACCGTCATAGGAATTCATGGAGTACCTTCCTGCAAAATACTAGAGAAATTTCTATGGATCTTTCAGAGGTTTCTGGAGAAACTTCCGGAGGAATTCCTGAAGTAACTTCCAGAAGAGTTCTTGAATGAACTTCCGGAGTATTTCCTGGAGGGAATTACGAAAGTATTCCTGGAGGATGTTCTGGAGGACTTTCGGAGAAATTCCAGGAGAATTACCATGAAATTCTTCCGAATAAACTTTGCAAGAATTCCTAGAGGAACTTCAACGTTATATTTGAAAGAAATTCCAGAAGAATTCCTGGAGGTGCTATCGTATGATACCCTGGAAGAACTCGCAGAAATATTTCCAAAATTATCTTGTAGGATTCTCCAAAGGAGGATTCTTTTCCGCAGGAATTATTGTATGGTTTTTCGTAGGTATTACTGAAAGAACTTGAGAAGGAGTTCCTGGGAATATTCCTGTAGAAATATCCCGAAGAATTCCTGGAAAAAATTAGGGAGGAATTCCTGGAGGAACTTTTAAAGAATTTTTGGAGAATTTCCCTAACCTTTTGGAACTCGCATAGTCCGGAACCACTCACTGCGGGTCTTGTGGTTTTTTGGAAAGTATTGTGATTTTTACAACGGAGTGAGTATCGAGTGGTCAATATTCTTTGGAATGAACTATCAAAAGAATTGCTACAGAGACATGGAGGTATTCTTGAAGTATATATCAGAGAATTTACCCCAGGTACTGTCGGAAGAATTCCTGGAGGAACTTCCAGAGACATTTCTGGAGGTACTTGCCCTCAGTCTAGTCTTTTCTGGAGGAATTATTGCAGATTTTTCGGAGGAATTCTTGTAGAAATTTATGAAGGATTTTCTTAAGAATATTTCCAATGTATTTGAGGAATTATTACTAGAGGATCATCTAAGATTTCCGGAGAAATTCCTGAGGGAACTTTAACAGAAATTCCTAGAGGTTTTTCATGGAGGAATTCAAGGAGGGATTTCCAGAGGGATTCCTGGAGAATCTCCAGGAGGAATTCATGGAAGAACTTTTGGAGGAGATCCTGGAGAAATTTTTGAAGGAATTTCAGAAGGAACTACTGAAGGAATTTCTGGAGGAACTTCCGTAGTAATTAATTAATTAACATCCGCGGAATTTCCTGGACAATGTTTCGGAAGATTGATTGAGGGAACTTCTGGAGGATTTCCTGGCGCTTCCAAAATAATTGCTGGAGGTACTTGCGAAACAATTCCTGGACTAACCTCTGGAGTAACTCCTGGAGTAACTTCTGGAGGAATTCGTGGCATAATTTCCGGAGGAATTCCTGGAGGAACTTCCGTAGGAACTCTTTAAGTAACTTCCGGAGGCTATTCTGGAGGTACATCCGAAAGACCTTCTGGAGAAACCTTCTGGAGGATTTCCAGGAGGATCTTCCAGTGGAATTCTTGGCAGAACTTCCGAGGAATTTTTGAAGGAACTTCCGGAAAAAATTGTGGAGGAACTTCCTGAAGAATTTCTGGAGGAACTTCCGGAGGACTTCTTTGCGGAAGTTATCGGAGAAATTCTATGGAGAATTCCTGTTGAAACTACCAGAGAAATTTCTGAAGCAACTGTCACAGGAATTTCTGTAGTAACTTTCAGGGAAATTCTGGAGGAATTCCTTGAGGAACTGCCCGGAGAAGTCCTGGTGCTATTTCCGAATGAATTCATGGATGTACCGAAACAATTCCTGGAGGAAATTTCAATGGACTTCATGAAGAAGCTTCCGGAGGAACTCCTGGAGCAACTTCCATAGAAATTCTTCAAAAGAATTTCTGGGGAAACTTCTGAAAGAATTCCGGGAGGAAGTTCCGGCGGAATTCCTGGAAAAACTTCCTTGGAATTCCTGAAAATTTTCCGGAATAATTCCTGGAGGAACTTCCTGAGGACTTCTTGGGATTCCTTCCGGAAATTCCTCCAGGAATTCCTCCGGAAGTTCCTCCAGGAATTCCTCCGGAAGTTCCTCCAGGAATTCCTCCGGAAGTTCCTCCAGGGATTCCTCAGGAAGTTCCTCCAGGAATTCCTCCGGAAGTTTCTCCAGGACTTCCACCCGAACTTCCTTCAGGAGTTCCTCCAAAAGTTACTCCAGGAAGTTCCTCCAGTAATTTCTCCGGAAGTTGCTCCTGGAATTCCTTCGGAAGTTCCTCTGGGAATTCCTGCGAAAGTTCCTCCAGGAATTCCTCCGGAAGTTCCTCCAGGAATTCCTCCGGAAGTTCCTCCAGGAATTCCTCCGGAAGTTCCTCCAGGAATTCCTCCGAAAGTTCCTCCAGGAATTTCTCCGGAAGTTCCTCCAGGAATTTCTCCGGAAGTTGCTCCAGGAATTTCTCTGGAAGTTCCTCCAGGAATTCCTCCGGAAGTTCCTCCAGGAATTCCTCCGGAAGTTCTTCCAGGAATTCCTCCGAAAGTTCCTCCGGAAGTTCCTCCAGGAATTCCTCCGAAAGTTCCTCCAGGAATTCCTCCGGAAGTTCCTCCAGGAATTCCTCCGGAAGTTCCTCCAGGAATTCTCCCGGAAGTTCCTCCAGGAATTCCTCCGAAAGTTACTCCAAGAAGTTCCTCCAGGAATTCCTCCGAAAGTTCCTCCAGGAATTCCTCCGGAAGTTCCTCCAGGAATTGTCCCGGAAGTTCCTCCAGGAATTGTCCTGGAAGTTCCTCCAGGAATTCTCCCGGAAATTCCTTCAGGAAGTTTCTCCATGAACTCCGCCGGAAGTTCCTTCAGGGATTCCGCCGAAAGTTTCTGGAATTCCTGGAAGAACTTCCGGAGGAATTCCTGGAGGAACTTCCGGAGGAATTCCTGGAGGAACTTCCGGAGGAATTCCTGGTGGAACTTCCTGGAGGAATTCCTGGAGGAACTTCTTGGAGGAATTCCTGGAGGAACTTCCGGAGGAATTCCTGGAGGAACTTCCGGAGGAATTCCTGGAGGAACTTCCGGAGGAATTCCTGGAGGAACTTCCGGAGGAATTCCTGGAGGAACTTCGGAGGAATTCCTGGAGGAACTTCCGGAGGAATTCCTGGAGGAACTTCGGAGGAATTCCTGGAGGAACTTCCGGAGGAATTCCTGGAGGAACTTCGGAGGAATTCTGGAGGAACTTCCGGAGGAATTCCTGGAGGAACTTCCGGAGGAATTCCTGGAGGAACTTCCGGAGGAATTCCTGGAGGAACTTCCGGAGGAATTCCTGGAGGAACTTCCGGAGGAATTCCTGGAGGAACTTCCGGAGGAATTCCTGGAGGAACTTCCGGAGGAATTCCTGGAGGAACTTCCGGAGGAATTCCTGGAGGAACTTCCGGAGGAATTCCTGGAGGAACTTCCGGAGGAATTCCTGGAGGAACTTCCGGAGGAATTCCTGGAGGTACTTCCGGAGGAATTCTTGGAGGAACTTCCGAAGGAATTCCTGGAGGAACTTCCGAAGGAATTCCTGGAGGAACTTCCGAAGGAATTCCTGGAGGAACTTCCGAAGGAATTCCTGGAGGAACTTCCGAAGGAATTCCTGGAGGAACTTCCGAAGGAATTCCTGGAGGAACTTTCGAAGGAATTCCTTGAGGAACTTTCGAAGGAATTCCTGGAGAAACTTCCGAAGGAATTCCTGGAGGAACTTCCGAAGGAATTCCTGGAGGAACTTCCGAAGGAATTCCTGGAGGAACTTCCGAAGGAATTCCTGGAGGAACTTCCGAAGGAATTCCTGGAGGAACTTCCGGAGGAATTCCTGGAGGAACTTCCGGAGGAATTCCTGGAGGAATTCCTGGAGGAACTTCCGGAGGAATTCCTGGAGGAACTTCCAGAGGAATGTCGGGAGGAACTCTCAGACGAATGTCGGAAGGAACTTCCAGAGGAATGTCGGAAGGAACTTCTTGAGGGATTCCTGGAAAAAAAAATCATTAGGAACTTCCTGAGGAATTCCTGGAAAAAAATCATGAAGAACTTCCGGAGGAATTCCTCCGGAAGTTCCTCCAGGAATTCCTCCGAAAGTTCTTCCAAGAAGTTCCTCCAGGAATTCCTCCGGAAGTTCCTCAGGAATTTTCTCCAGGAAAAAAAATCATTAGGAACTTCCTGAGGAATTCCTGGAAAAAAATCATGAAGAACTTCCGGAGGAATTCCTCCGGAAGTTCCTCCAGGAATTCCTCCGAAAGTTCTTCCAAGAAGTTCCTCCAGGAATTCCTCCGGAAGTTCCTCAGGAAGTTTCTCAGGAAGTTTCTTCCGACATTCCTCCGGAAGTTCCTTCCGACATTCCTCCGAGAGTTCCTCCCGACATTCCTCCGGAAGTTACTTCAGGAATTCCGCCGGAAGTTCCTCCAGGAATTCTTCCGGAAGTTCCCTCAAGAGTTTCTTCGAATAAATTGTTTTCAGGGTACCACCATGAAATCCTCTGAATGTTCCTTCAAGAATTCATTCGAAAGTTTCTACAGGAATTTATGTTAATGTTTCTCCAATAATTTCTCCAGAAATTCCTCCGCAAGTTTCTTCGCGAATTCTTTCGAAAGATGCTCCCTCCGAAAGCTCCTCCAGGAATTCCGGAGGAACCTCCTCCGGAAGTTCCTCCGGGAAGTCCTCTGAAGTTTCCTTCAAGAAAGCCTCGTAGTCCTGTAAGCAATTCTTGCAAAAATCATTCTAAAGTGTTTTAAGGTCACTCTGGACGGAATCCAAGTTTAAAAGTGCTCGCGTTTTCGGGGGCACACCACTCGATACGGAAGCAACTCACAACTGTCATTTTTATTATTTCACGCATGCTGCGACGCAGCAAGACTAAATCAATAAAAATGACAGTTGTGCGCCGCCTTCGAATCGAGTGGTGTGCCCTCGAAAACGCGAGCAGTTTTAAACTTGGATACCGTCAGGAGTGACCTTAAGAAAATTCCTCCGAAAGTTTTTTTTAGGATTTATTCGGAAGTTCCGCCAACCAATCCCCGGGAATAGTGCAGGAGGATCCTCCAGGAATTCCTCCCTAAGATCCTCCGGAAGATCCTTCAAGAAATCCACGGAAGTTCTTCCAGGAATTCTGCCGAAAGTTCATGCGGGAATACTTTCGTATATAGATAGTGATCATAGTGAAGGGGGATATGCAAAGGCGCGTGATCGAGTGGTGGCCGATCAATGAAAGAATGTGCGGGTTGAGAATCAAAGGCCGGTTCTTCAACTTCAGCATAATCAACGTCCATAGCCTACACTCCGGAAGCACTGATGATGATAAGGATGCATTCTACGCGCAGCTGGAACGCTCAGGATGGCCAAGAGGAGGAGTTTAGACCAACTATTGGGAAGTTCAGCGCCCACCGGCCTATCTCGAAGCAGCGTTGCCGGAAGATGGGGCCCCTCTTGAGGACTGCTGGAATACAGTCAAAGTAGCCATTAACGACGCAGAGGAGAACAACGTCGAGTAAATGGGACGAATTCGACAGAACAATTGGTTCGACGAAGAGTGCAGGCAGATTCTGATGAAGAAGGACGCAGCGCGGGCGGTCGCCCTGCAGCAAGGAGCCCGGCAGAACGTGGAACGTTATAGACGAAAGCGGAGACAGCAGACCCGCCTTTTTCAGGAGAAGAAACGCCGCGGCAAAGAGATGGAACAGCTGTGTCGTTCTCACGAAACACGCAAGTTCTATCAAAAGCTCAACGCATCCCGCAAAGACTTCGTGCCGCGAGCAGAAATGTGCAGGGATAAGGACGGGAGCATCTTGACGGACGAACATGTGGTGATCGAAAGGTAGAAGCAGCACTACAAGGAACATTTGAATGTCGCTGAGAGTACATGCAGTGAAAGTCAAGGCAACGGAGGAGATGACTACGTCAGTTCAGCGGACGATGGAAGCCAACCAGCCCCTACCTTGAACTGGTAAGCTGGTAAGGATAGTATCGGAGATGAGCTCATCAAGATAGGCTCGGAAAAGCTAGCCACTTGTCTGCACAAACTGATAGTCAGAATCTGGGAAACTAAACAGCTAGCGGAGGAGTGGAAGGAAGGGATTATATGCCCCATCTACAAGAAAGGCGACAAGCTAGAATGTGGGACTTTCGAGCGATCACATCCGTAATGCCGCCTACAAAGTGATATCCCAGATCATCTTCCGACGTCTGCAACCACTAAAGAATGAGTTCGTGGGAAGTTATCAAGCCGGCTTCGTTGACGGCCGCTCGACAACGGACCAGATCTTTACTGTACGGCAAATCCTTCAAAATGTGCGGGTGACCCTCCCCGTGCTTCCCATAATCCTAAACATCCGGATTGTCTGATTCCTGCAGCGGAACAACAAATGCATTTTTGGAACCAACAAATTCGTGCTGAAAACATTGAAATTAACGCGAGCGGATTCCCCCTCCGTCACGCAAATTAACCGAGTCTTTTGGAGTGCTTTTCCGGTCTTTCCATACACAAATCCATCCAGATCGATCTGCCCCTGCACCGGAACACCGATCGCCTTCTGGAGATCAACATTTTTTTTGTCGAAAATGAGAAAAAAATCCCCCCGCGATTTGTAAACAAAATGTTCCGCTCGGTGTTCCGGACGGCGTTTCCCGTTATTTTTATAATCACAAACATCCGGATTGCACCCGGAGAATGTGCGGGTGACCCTCCCCGTGCTTCCCATAATCCTAAACATCCGGATTGTCTGATTCCTGCAGCGGAACAACAAATGCATTTTTGGAACTAACAAATTCCTGCTGAAAACATTGAAATTAACGCGAGCGGATTCCCCCTCCGTCACGCAAATTAACCGAGTCTTTTGGAGTGCTTTTCCGGTCTTTCCATACACAAATCCATCCAGATCGATCTGCCCCTGCACCGGAACACCGATCGCCTTCTGGAAATCAACAAATTTCTGTCGAAAATGAGAAAAAAAATCCCCCCGCGATTTGTAAACAAAATGTTCCGCTCGGTGTTCCGGACGGCGCTTCCCGCTATTTTTATAATCGCAAACATCCGGATTGCACCCGGAGAATGTGCGGGTGACCCTCCCCGTGCTTCCCATAATCCTAAACATCCGAATTGTCTGATTCCTGCAGCGGAACAACAAATGCATTTTTGGAACTAACAAATTCGTGCTGAAAGCATTGAAATTAACGCGAGCGGATTCCCCCTCCGTCACACAAATTAACCGAGTCTTTTGGAGTGCTTTTCCGGTCTTTCCATACACAAATCCATCCAGATCGATCTGCCCCTGCACCGGAACACAGATCGCCTTCTGGAGATCAACATTTTTTTGTCGAAAATGAGAAAAATCCCCCGCGATTTGTAAACAAAATGTTCCGCTCGGTGTTCCGGACGGCGCTTCCCGCTATTTTATAATCGCAAACATCCGGATTGCACCCGGAGAATGTGCGGTGACCCTCCCCGTGCTTCCCATAATCCTAAACATCCGAATTGTCTGATTCCTGCAGCGGAACAACAAATGCATTTTTGGAACTAACAAATTCCTGCTGAAAACATTGAAATTAACGCGAGCGGATTCCCCCTCCGTCACGCAAATTAACCGAGTCTTTTGAAGTGCTTTTCCGGTCTTTCCATACACAAATCCATCCAGATCGATCTGCCCCTGCACCGGAACACCGAACGCCTTCCGGAAATCAACAAATTTCTGACGAAAATGAGAAAAAAAATCCCCCCGCGATTTGTAAACAAAATGTTCCGCTCGGTGTTCCGGACGGCGTTTCCCGTTATTTTTATAATCGCAAACATCCGGATTGCACCCAGAGAATGTGCGGGTGACCCTCCCCGTGCTTCCCATAATCCTAAACATCCGGATTGTCTGATTCCTGCAGCGGAACAACAAATGCATTTTTGGAACTAACAAATTCCTGCTGAAAACATTGAAATTAACGCGAGCGGATTCCCCCTCCGTCACGCAAATTAACCGAGTCTTTTGGAGTGCTTTTCCGGTCTTTCCATACACAAATCCATCCAGATCGATCTGCCCCTGCACCGGAACACCGATCGCCTTCTGGAGATCAACATTTTTTTGTCGAAAATGAGAAAAAAATCCCCCCGCGATTTGTAAACAAAATGTTCCGCTCGGTGTTCCGGACGGCGCTTCCCGCTATTTTTATAATCGCAAACATCCGGATTGCACCCGGAGAATGTGCGGGTGACCCTCCCCGTGCTTCCCATAATCCTAAACATCCGGATTGTCTGATTCCTGCAGCGGAACAACAAATGCATTTTTGGAACTAACAAATTCCTGCTGAAAACATTGAAATTAACACGAGCGGATTCCCCCTCCGTCACGCAAATTAACCGAGTCTTTTGAAGTGCTTTTCCGGTCTTTCCATACACAAATCCATCCAGATCGATCTGCCCCTGCACCGGAACACCGATCGCCTTCTGGAAATCAACATTTTTTTGTCGAAAATGAGAAAAAAAAAATCCCCCCGCGATTTGTAAACAAAATGTTCCGCTCGGTGTTCCGGACGGTGTTCCGTGCACCACTTTGCCATCCCATCCACCATTTTGGTGCAGCATGCGCCACCCCGCAGAACCATACACCACCTGGTCAAACCGTGCACCACTTTGCCATCCCATCCACCATCTCGGTGCTGCATACGCCACCGTGCAGAACCATGCACCATCTGGTCAAACCGTGCACCACTTTGCCATCCCATCCACCATCTCGGTGCTGCATACGCCACCGTGCAGAACCATGCACCATCTGGTCAAACCGTGCACCACTTTGCCATCCCATCCACCATCTCGGTGCTGCATACGCCACCGTGCAGAACCATGCACCATCTGGTCAAACCGTGCACCACTTTGCCATCCCATCCATCATCTTGGTGCAGCATGCGCCACCGTACAGAACCATGCACCATCTGGTCAAACCGTGCACCACTTTGCCATCCCATCCACCATCTCGGTGCAGCATGCGCCACCGTGCAGAACCATGCACCATCTGGTCAAACCGTGCACCACTTTGCCACCCCATCCACCATCTTGGTGCAGCATGCGCCACCGTGCAGAACCATGCACCATCTGGTCAAACCGTGCACCACTTTGCCATCCCATCCACCATCTCGGTGCAGCCTGCGCCACCGTGCAGAACCATGCACCATCTGGTCAAACCGTGCACCACTTTGCCACCCCATCCACCATCTTGGTGCAGCATGCGCCACCGTGCAGAACCATGCACCATCTGGTCAAACCGTGCACCACTTTGCCATCCCATCCACCATCTCGGTGCAGCCTGCGCCACCGTGCAGAACCATGCACCATCTGGTCAAACCGTGCACCACTTTGCCATCCCATCCACCATCTTGGTGCAGAATGCGCCACCCCGCAGAACCATGCACCATCTGGTCAAACCGTGCACCACTTTGCCACCCCATCCACCATCTTGGTGCAGAATGCGCCTCCCTGCAGAACCATGCACCATCTGTCAAACCGTGCACCACTTTGCCATCCCATCCACCATCTTGGTGCAGCATGCGCCACCGTGCAGAACCATGCACCATCTGGTCAAACCGTGCACCACTTTGCCATGCCATCCACCATCTTGGTGTAGCCTGCGCCACCGTGCAGAACCATGCACCATCTGGTCAAACCGTGCACCACTTTGCCACCCCATCCACCATCTCGGTGCAGCATGCGCCACCGTGCAGAACCTTGCACCATCTGGTCAAACCGTGCACCACTTTGCCATCCCATCCACCATCTTGGTGCAGCATGCGCCACCGTGCAGAACCATGCACCATCTGGTCAAACCGTGCACTACTTTGCCATCCTATCCACTATCTTGGTGCAGAATGCGCCTCCCTGCAGAACCATGCACCATCTGGTCAAACCGTGCACCACTTTGCCATCCCATCCACCATCTCGGTGCAGCCTGCGCCACCGTGCAGAACCATGCACCATCTGGTCAAACCGTGCACCACTTTGCCATCCCATCCACCATCTTGGTGCAGCCTGCGCCACTGTGCAGAACCATGCACCATCTGGTCAAACCGTGCACCACTTTGCCACCCCATCCACCATCTCGGTGCAGCATGCGCCACCGTGCAGAACCATGCACCATCTGGTCAAACCGTGCACCACTTTTCCACCCCATCCACCATCTTGGTGCAGAATGCGCCTCCCTGCAGAACCATGCACCATCTGTCAAACCGTGCACCACTTTGCCATCCCATCCACCATCTTGGTGCAGCATGCGCCACCGTGCAGAACCATGCACCATCTGTCAAACCGTGCACCACTTTGCCATCCCATCCACCATCTTGGTGCAGCATGCGCCACCGTGCAGAACCATGCACCATCTGGTCAAACCGTGCACCACTTTGCCATCCCATCCATCATCTTGGTGCAGCATGCGCCACCGTGCAGAACCATGCACCATCTGGTCAAACCGTGCACCACTTTGCCATCCCATCTACCATCTCGGTGCAGCCTGCGCCACCGTGCAGAACCATGCACCATCTGGTCAAACCGTGCACCACTTTGCCATCCCATCCTCCATCTCGGTGCTGCATACGCCGCCGTGCAGAACCATGCACCATCTGGTCAAACCGTGCACTACTTTGCCATCCCATCCACCATCTTGGTGCAGAATGCGCCTCCCTGCGGAACCATGCACCATCTGGTCAAACCGTGCACCACTTTGCCACCCCATCCATCATCTTGGTCCAGCATGCGCCACCGTACAGATCCATGCACCATCTGGTCAAACCCTGCACCACTTTGCCACCCCATCCACCATCTCGGTGCAGCATGCGCCACCGTGCAGAACCATGCACCATCTGGTCGAACCGTGCACCACTTTGCCATCCCATCCTCCATCTCGGTGCTGCATACGCCGCCGTGCAGAACCATGCACCATCTGGTCAAACCGTGCACTACTTTGCCATCCCATCCACCATCTTGGTGCAGAATGCGCCTCCCTGCGGAACCATGCACCATCTGGTCAAACCGTGCACCACTTTGCCATCCCATCCACCATCTTGGTGTAGCCTGCGCCACCGTGCAGAACCATGCACCATCTGGTCGAACCGTGCACCACTTTGCCATCCCATCCACCATCTCGGTGCTGCATACGCCACCGTGCAGAACCATGCACCATCTGGTCAAACCTTGCACCCCTTTGCCATCGCATCCACCATTTTGGTGCAGCATGCACCACCGTGCAGAATCATGCACCATCTGGTCAAAACGTGCACCACTTTGCCACCCCATCCACCATCTTGGTGCAGCCTGCGCCACCGTGCAGAACCATGCACCATCTGGTCGAACCGTGCACCACTTTGCCATCCCATCCTCCATCTCGGTGCTGCATACGCCACCGTGCAGAACCATGCACCATCTGGTCAAACCGTGCACTACTTTGCCATCCCATCTACCATCTCGGTGCTGCATACGCCACCGTGCAGAACCATGCACCATCTGGTCAAACCGTGCACTACTTTGCCACCCCATCCACCATCTTGGTGCAGAATGCGCCTCCCTGCGGAACCATGCACCATCTGGTCAAACCGTGCACCACTTTGCCATCCCATCCACCATCTTGGTGTAGCCTGCGCCACCGTGCAGAACCATGCACCATCTGGTCAAACCGTGCACCTCTTTGCCATCCCATCCACCATCTTGGTGCAGCCTGCGCCACCGTGCAGAACCATGCACCATCTGGTCGAACCGTGCACCACTTTGCCATCCCATCCTCCATCTCGGTGCTGCATACGCCGCCGTGCAGAACCATGCACCATCTGGTCAAACCGTGCGCTACTTTGCCATCCCATCCACCATCTCGGTGCTGCATACGCCACCGTGCAGAACCATGCACCATCTGGTCAAACCTTGCATCACTTTGCCATCCCATCCACCATTTTGGTGCAGCATGCGCCACCGTGCAGAACCATGCACCATCTGGTCAAACCTTGCATCACTTTGCCATCCCATCCACCATCTTGGTGCAGCATGCGCCACCGTGCAGAACCATGCACCATCTGGTCAAACCGTGCACCACTTTGCCATCCCATCCATCATCTTGGTGCAGCATGCGCCACCGTGCAGAACCATGCACCATCTGGTCAAACCGTGCACCACTTTGCCATCCCATCCACCATCTCGGTGCAGCCTGCGCCACCGTGCAGAACCATGCACCATCTGGTCAAACCGTGCACCACTTTGCCATCCCATCCTCCATCTCGGTGCTGCATACGCCGCCGTGCAGAACCATGCACCATCTGGTCAAACCGTGCACCTCTTTGCCATCCCATCCACCATTTTGGTGCAGCCTGCGCCACCGTGCAGAACCATGCACCATCTGGTCAAAACGTGCACCACTTTGCCACCCCATCCACCATCTTGGTGCAGCCTGCGCCACCGTGCAGAACCATGCACCATCTGGTCGAACCGTGCACCAATTTGCCATCCCATCCTCCATCTCGGTGCTGCATACGCCACCGTGCAGAACCATGCACCATCTGGTCAAACCGTGCACTACTTTGCCATCCCATCTACCATCTCGGTGCTGCATACGCCACCGTGCAGAACCATGCACCATCTGGTCAAACCGTGCACTACTTTGCCACCCCATCCACCATCTTGGTGCAGAATGCGCCTCCCTGCGGAACCATGCACCATCTGGTCAAACCGTGCACCACTTTGCCATCCCATCCACCATCTTGGTGTAGCCTGCGCCACCGTGCAGAACCATGCACCATCTGGTCAAACCGTGCACCTCTTTGCCATCCTATCCACCATCTTGGTGCAGCCTGCGCCACCGTGCAGAACCATGCACCATCTGGTCGAACCGTGCACCACTTTGCCATCCCATCCTCCATCTCGGTGCTGCATACGCCGCCGTGCAGAACCATGCACCATCTGGTCAAACCGTGCACTACTTTGCCATCCCATCCACCATCTCGGTGCTGCATACGCCACCGTGCAGAACCATGCACCATCTGGTCAAACCTTGCATCACTTTGCCATCCCATCCACCATTTTGGTGCAGCATGCGCCACCGTGCAGAACCATGCACCATCTGGTCAAACCTTGCATCACTTTGCCATCCCATCCACCATCTTGGTGCAGCCTGCGCCACCGTGCAGAACCATGCACCATCTGGTCAAACCGTGCACCACTTTGCCATCCCATCCTCCATCTCGGTGCTGCATACGCCGCCGTGCAGAACCATGCACCATCTGGTCAAACCGTGCACTACTTTGCCATCCCATCCACCATCTTGGTGCAGAATGCGCCTCCCTGCGGAACCATCAGGTATCAGGTATCAGAACGTCGGCTCAGGAGGCACGTTCCCCTCAATTTGGGAGATTTGTGCCATCGCCTTCACTGGCCTTTCTCATCATTTACCTGACGGAAAAGGAAGTGAAAAGGAGAAAGGAAGAGGAAGTGAAGTTGGAAAGGAGAATGAAACCATTTATAGGAAAGCCAATTACTCACACGCATTCAGCTAGGGACTAAAGAGAGGTGTCACAAAAACACAGAGGACGTAACAATGGACGAACGTCAAAGACGAAACACAGAGTGCACTGTGAAAAACGCATAATGCGAATCCATATAGGTGACAATCACAAAGTACATTGTAAGAATCGTATAATGCGAATCCATATAGGTGGTAATTTGTTGAAAACTAAGTAAAACACATATTCATAACCCCATTCTTATTGAACCTCACGTTGAGATTGAACAAGAGTAGCCGAACCCGAACGTCAAGAACGAAACACAGAGTACACTGTGAAAAACGCATAATGCGAATCCATATAGGTAACATGCACAAAGTACATTCTAAAAAAATGCATAATGCGAATCCATATAGGTGACAATTTGTTGAAAACTAAGTAAAACACATATCCATAACCCCACTCTAATTTAACCTCACGTTGAGATTAAACAAGAGTAGCCGAAGCCGAACGTCAAGGACTAGACACAGAGTACACTGTGAAAAACGCATAATGCGAATCCATATAGGTAACATACACAAAGTACATTGTAAAAAAAAAACGCATAATGCGAATCCATATAGGTGAAAATTTGTTGAAAAACTAAGTAAAAAAGATTCATAATCCCACCCTTATTCAACCTCAAGTTGAGATTAAACAAGAGTAGCTGAAGCCGAACGTCAAAGACGTAACACAGAGTACACTGTGAAAAGCGCATAATGCGAATCCATATAGGTGACAAACACAAAGTACATTGTAAAAAAAATGCATCATGCGAATCCATATAGGTGGAAGTTTGTTGAAAAACTAAGTAAAATACACATTCATAACCCCACACTCACGTTGAGATTGAACAAGAGTAGCCAAAGCCGAACGTCAAAGACGAGACACAGAGTACACTGTGAAAAACGCATAATGCTAATCCATATAGGTGACAATTTGTTGAAAACTAAGTAAAACACATATTCATAACCCCACTCTTATTTAACCTCACGTTGAGATTGAACAAGAGTAGCCGAAGCCAAACGTCATGGACGAGACACAGAGTACACTGTGAAAAAACGCATAATGCGAATCCATATAGGTAACATACACAAAGCACATTGTAACGCATAATGCGAATCCATATAGGTGACAATTTGTTGAAAACTAATTAAAAGACATATTCATGACCCTACTCTTATTTAACCTCACGATGAGGTTGAATAAGAGTAGCCGATTATCTCGGAGAAGTAAAAAGTCAACTACGCCATATCTCCGGTTAGCGCAGCGAGGGCTAAAATACTGTGAAGGGGGCCCTGGTGCTTCACAGGCTCCGTTTGCGATTAGGTTCTTATTAGACCCCCCTAACCATTCATTCGTAGGCACGGTAAGCATAAAGCCGCATCACACCGAGAATTAGGGGTCACCTGTATGGTGGACTTTTACCACTGGAACAGGCAATCCGTAATGTTATTCTTAGCCAGATAACCAGCTGCCGACACCACACGGCTATCTAGGCTGTTCGTGGAGAGAAGTTGACATTGACTTTACGTCAATTCTCAATGTGGCCGAACAGCCAGAACCATGCACCATCTGGTCAAACCGTGCACTACTTTGCCATCCCATCCACCATCTCGGTGCTGCATACGCCACCGTGCAGAACCATGCACCATCTGGTCAAACCTTGCATCACTTTGCCATCCCATCCACCATTTTGGTGCAGCATGCGCCACCGTGCAGAACCATGCACCATCTGGTCAAACCTTGCATCACTTTGCCATCCCATCCACCATCTTGGTGCAGCATGCGCCACCGTGCAGAACCATGCACCATCTGGTCAAACCGTGCACCACTTTGCCATCCCATCCATCATCTTGGTGCAGCATGCGCCACCGTGCAGAACCATGCACCATCTGGTCAAACCGTGCACCACTTTGCCATCCCATCCACCATCTCGGTGCAGCCTGCGCCACCGTGCAGAACCATGCACCATCTGGTCAAACCGTGCACCACTTTGCCATCCCATCCTCCATCTCGGTGCTGCATACGCCGCCGTGCAGAACCATGCACCATCTGGTCAAACCGTGCACTACTTTGCCATCCCATCCACCATCTTGGTGCAGAATGCGCCTCCCTGCGGAACCATGCACCATCTGGTCAAACCCTGCACCACTTTGCCACCCCATCCACCATCTCGGTGCAGCATGCGCCACCGTGCAGAACCATGCACCATCTGGTCGAACCGTGCACCACTTTGCCATCCCATCCTCCATCCCGGTGCTGCATACGCCGCCGTGCAGAACCATGCACCATCTGGTCAAACCGTGCACTACTTTGCCATCCCATCCACCATCTTGGTGCAGAATGCGCCTCCCTGCGGAACCATGCACCATCTGGTCAAACCGTGCACCACTTTGCCATCCCATCCACCATCTTGGTGTAGCCTGCGCCACCGTGCAGAAACATGCACCATCTGGTCGAACCGTGCACTACTTTGCCATCCCATCCACCATCTTGGTGCAGCCTGCGCCACCGTGCAGAACCATGCACCATCTGGTCAAAACGTGCACCACTTTGCCACCCCATCCACCATCTTGGTGCAGCCTGCGCCACCGTGCAGAACCATGCACCATCTGGTCGAACCGTGCACCACTTTGCCATCCCATCCTCCATCTCGGTGCTGCATACGCCGCCGTGCAGAACCATGCACCATCTGGTCAAACCGTGCACCACTTTGCCATCCCATCCACCATCTCGGTGCTGCATACGCCACCGTGCAGAACCATGCACCATCTGGTCAAACCTTGCATCACTTTGCCATCCCATCCACCATTTTGGTGCAGCATACGCCACCGTGTAGAAACATGCACCATCTGGTCAAACCGTGCACCACTTTGCCACCCCATCCACCATCTTGGTGCAGCATGCGCCACCGTGCAGAACCATGCACCATCTGGTCAAACCGTGCACCACTTTGCCATCCCATCCACCATCTTGGTGCAGAATGCGCCTCCCTGCAGAACCATGCACCATCTGGTCAAACCGTGCACCACTTTGCCATCCCATCCACCATCTCGGTGCAGCCTGCGCCACCGTGCAGAACCATGCACCATCTGGTCAAACCGTGCACCACTTTGCCACCCCATCCACCATCTTGGTGCAGCATGCGCCACCGTGCAGAACCATGCACCATCTGGTCAAACCGTGCACCACTTTGCCATCCCATCCACCATCTCGGTGCAGCCTGCGCCACCGTGCAGAACCATGCACCATCTGGTCAAACCGTGCACCACTTTGCCATCCCATCCACCATCTCGGTGCTGCATACGCCACCGTGCAGAACCATGCACCATCTGGTCAAACCGTGCACCACTTTGCCATCCCATCCACCAGCTCGGTGCTGCATACGCCACCGTGCAGAACCATGCACCATCTGGTCAAACCGTGCACCACTTTGCCATCCCATCCACCATCTCGGTGCTGCATACGCCACCGTGCAGAACCATGCACCATCTGGTCAAACCGTGCACCACTTTGCCATCCCATCCACCATCTTGGTGCAGCCTGCGCCACCGTGCAGAAACATGCACCATCTGGTCAAACCGTGCACTACTTTGCCATCCCATCCACCATCTCGGTGCTGCATACGCCACCGTGCAGAACCATGCACCATCTGGTCAAACCGTGCACCACTTTGCCATCCCATCCATCATCTTGGTCCAGCATGCGCCACCGTACAGATCCATGCACCATCTGGTCAAACCCTGCACCACTTTGCCACCCCATCCACCATCTCGGTGCAGCATGCGCCACCGTGCAGAACCATGCACCATCTGGTCAAACCGTGCACCACTTTGCCACCCCATCCACCATCTTTGTGCAGCATGCGCCACCGTGCAGAACCATGCACCATCTGGTCAAACCGTGCACCACTTTGCCATCCCATCCACCATCTCGGTGCAGCCTGCGCCACCGTGCAGAACCATGCACCATCTGGTCAAACCGTGCACCACTTTGCCACCCCATCCACCATCTTGGTGCAGCATGCGCCACCGTGCAGAACCATGCACCATCTGGTCAAACCGTGCACCACTTTGCCATCCCATCCACCATCTCGGTGCAGCCTGCGCCACCGTGCAGAACCATGCACCATCTGGTCAAACCGTGCACCACTTTGCCATCCCATCCACCATCTCGGTGCTGCATACGCCACCGTGCAGAACCATGCACCATCTGGTCAAACCGTGCACCACTTTGCCATCCCATCCACCAGCTCGGTGCTGCATACGCCACCGTGCAGAACCATGCACCATCTGGTCAAACCGTGCACCACTTTGCCATCCCATCCACCATCTCGGTGCTGCATACGCCACCGTGCAGAACCATGCACCATCTGGTCAAACCGTGCACTACTTTGCCATCCTATCCACCATCTTGGTGCAGAATGCGCCACCTTGCAGAACCATGCAGTCATGCACCATCTGGTCAAACCGTGCACCACTTTGCCATCCCATCCACCATCTCGGTGCAGCCTGCGCCACCGTGCAGAACCATGCACCATCTGGTCAAACCGTGCACCACTTTGCCACCCCATCCACCATCTTGGTGCAGCATGCGCCACCGTGCAGAACCATGCACCATCTGGTCAAACCGTGCACCACTTTGCCATCCCATCCACCATCTCGGTGCAGCCTGCGCCACCGTGCAGAACCATGCACCATCTGGTCAAACCGTGCACCACTTTGCCATCCCATCCACCATCTCGGTGCTGCATACGCCACCGTGCAGAACCATGCACCATCTGGTCAAACCGTGCACCACTTTGCCATCCCATCCACCAGCTCGGTGCTGCATACGCCACCGTGCAGAACCATGCACCATCTGGTCAAACCGTGCACCACTTTGCCATCCCATCCACCATCTCGGTGCTGCATACGCCACCGTGCAGAACCATGCACCATCAGGTCAAACCGTGCACTACTTTGCCATCCTATCCACCATCTTGGTGCAGAATGCGCCTCCCTGCAGAACCATGCAGTCATGCACCATCTGGTCAAACCGTGCACCACTTTGCCATCCCATCCATCATCTTGGTGCAGCATGCGCCACCGTGCAGAACCATGCACCATCTGGTCAAACCGTGCACCACTTTGCCACCCCATCCACCATCTCGGTGCAGCATGCGCCACCGTGCAGAACCATGCACCATCTGGGCAAACCGTGCACTACTTTGCCATCCTATCCACCATTTTGGTGCAGGATGCGCCACCCTGCAGAACCATGCACCATCTGGTCAAACCGTGCACACCTTTGATATCCCATCCACCATCTCGGTGCTGCATACGCCACCGTGCAGAACCATGCACCATCTGGTCAAACCGTGCACCACTTTGCCATCCCATCCATCATCTTGGTGCAGCATGCACCATCTGGTCAAACCGTGCACCACTTTGCCATCCCATCCACCATCTTGGTGCAGCTTGCGCCACCGTGCAGAACCATGCACCATCTGGTAAAACCGTGCACCACTTTGCCATCCCATCCACCATCTCGGTGCTGCATACGCCACCGTGCAGAACCATGTACCATCTGGTCAAACCGTGCACCACTTTGCCACCCCATCCACCATCTCGGTGCAGCATGCGCCACCGTGAAGAACCATGCACCATCTGGTCAAACCGTGCACTACTTTGCCATCCTATCCACCATTTTGGTGCAGGATGCGCCACCCTGCAGAACCATGCACCATCTGGTCAAACCGTGCACACCTTTGATATCCCATCCACCATCTCGGTGCTGCATACGCCACCGTGCAGAACCATGCACCATCTGGTCAAACCGTGCACCACTTTGCCATCCCATCCACCATCTCGGTGCTGCATACGCCACCGTGCAGAACCATGCACCATCTGGTCAAACCGTGCACCACTTTGCCATCCCATCCACCAGCTCGGTGCTGCATACGCCACCGTGCAGAACCATGCACCATCTGGTCAAACCGTGCACCACTTTGCCATCCCATCCACCATCTCGGTGCTGCATACGCCACCGTGCAGAACCATGCACCATCTGGTCAAACCGTGCACCACTTTGCCATCCCATCCACCATCTCGGTGCTGCATACGCCACCGTGCAGAATCATGCACCATCTGGTCAAACCGTGCACCACTTTGCCATCCCATCCACCATCTCGGTGCTGCATACGCCACCGTGCAGAACCATGCACCATCTGGTCAAACCGTGCACCACTTTGCCATCCCATCCACCATCTCGGTGCTGCATACGCCACCGTGCAGAACCATGCACCATCTGGTCAAACCGTGCACCACTTTGCCATCCCATCCACCATCTCGGTGCTGCATACGCCACCGTGCAGAACCATGCACCATCTGGTCAAACCGTGCACCAATTTTCCATCCTATCCACCATCTTGGTGCAGAATGCGCCTCCCTGTAGAACCATGCAGTCATGCACCATCTGGTCAAACCGTGCACCCCCTTGCCATCCCATCCACCATCTCGAGACTACATACGCCACCTTGCATAACCATGCACCATCTGGTCAAACCGTGCACCACTTTGCCATCCCATCCACCATCTCGGTGCTGCATACGCCACCGTGCAGAACCATGCACCATCTGGTCAAACCGTGCACCAATTTGCCATCCTATCCACCATCTTGGTGCAGAATGCGCCTCCCTGTAGAACCATGCAGTCATGCACCATCTGGTCAAACCGTGCACCACTTTGCCATCCCATCCACCATCTCGGTGCTGCATACGCCACCGTGCAGAACCATGCATCATCTGGTCAAACCGTGCACCACTTTGCCATCCCATCCACCATCTTGGTGCAGCATGTTTCATCTTACCATTTCATGCACCTTGTTGCTACGTTCGCACGTTGGTAAACTTTGACACTCATTTCTATCACACGACTTAATATCCAACATGTAATTTCCTCTGATGAAGACACAATCCCTGTGTCGGAACGTGGCACAATATACATTTTTCGTAACTCGTCCAAGGCTGCGTAGCCTTTTTTTAAATTATTTTTTTTTATACATATCTTAAACTATTTTATTATTCCCAATACACTCTTCGGGTATTTTTTTTTTAATAATTTTTTTATAGAAGGGGGGGCAAGTGCCCCCCCTTGCCCCCCCCTGTGCACGCCAGTGATAATATTATTATTAAATTAGTAAGAGAGGGAAATAAGCCAACGTATTTGTGGTGACTCGAGGTTAGGTTTATAATGTTTAAATCGAATTCCTTTTCATTGCTTTGTTTTTCGTGAGAAGAAGACTGAGACTTGAAGAAGCTGTTCAAAGTGCTCGAACCAACATTTCAGCTGTCAAAGTCTGTGAGTAATTTAGGCAATAATCTCCGGGTGCTGAGCCATCCTTTCTTCATCGGTCGGGATGTCCACCTATGCCCGACTGTCCTGTCTGCAGCAGCTCCCGACTCCGTACTTTACTCCTCTGGTTCTTTCCGTTTCTCAGCTACTACTACGCTCCTAAATCTTCCGCCGTGTAACATATGTAATCCATTCTTTTCGTTTCGGTTTCGAAAAAAGCATTCTTTGCCGCCCACTTCTCCTCTACACTGCTACCTTCCAGAGCATGCACTACCCGAGTTCCAAGTTCTTCAACGAACGATCTCAGTTGGATCTTCTAGTCGGTCTATGTTGATTCGTTGCCGGAGCCTCTCCTCCAGCCGCTGAACCCGAGCAATGCGTTGTTGGATCTCGTCAATTAGAAGATGATAGTCAAACGCGATGCTAGCTCTGCGTTTATTACGGACTCAAGAAGACACCGTCTCCGTTTTCAGATGATCCATTTCTAGACAATCCAAATACTAGTCCTGCCCACTACTAGGTTTTCCAATCTGCCAGATTCACGATTCAGCCATCTTGGATTTTAGTATGGCAGAACCAGCGAGTTTGTTTGCACTGGAAATGAATTTTCCACCCCCGCCTTCTTCTCTTCCATGAACTCGGCAGATTGGAAAACTAGTATTGTATTAATCTTGGTCCTGCCAACTAAAAGCGGCTCCTGAGAAGTAAACCAAACGCTGCTGGCTGCAGACGGGAGGAGCGGGTCCGGGTGGACTCCCCAGTCGACAATGCAAGGGGAGGAAAGCCGTAACAACCGGCGATAAACGCCTTCTCTACGATATTTCACGAAGTCTGATTGGAGCAAGGACAAATTGGTGGATGCCAGAGAAAGACGCGACATGTCAGTCATTCACCGATCCTACCGATCAATTTAAACGTTGGCTCGACCACTTAGGGAAAGGTTGACAATTCTTTGACGGCAGCCGGCAGGATTCCGGCCCTGATGATCATATGGGAATCATACTGTCATGCTTCGCAATATCCCTCCACTTGGTACACACAAAAAAAAAGCGTTCCCGAATTCGTGAACCACCAAAAATATACCGTAATTCAATTCATGGATTCGGGAACATCAGTCACGATTTCCAGAACTATTGTTCCTGAAAAAATACACCGTGAACTCGTTAGTTCACGAATTCATGAACGCTTTTTTTTCGTGTACTGATTAGCCACGGAGAAGCCTTCGACCGGCTGAAGCACAAAAAAACTGTGGGCGTCCCAGGGGGGTCTAGACAAAATCGAGAGTCCTGTGCAATGGAGTCGCAAGTGTGTGGCAAGGATAGATTCACTGTATCTCTGTTGTTATTGCTCATCGTAATCGACGAAATCAAGGGCCGCTCTAACAGCCCACCACCATAGAGCAATCGAACGACCTCCTAGAAGATGATATTGCTCTACCAACGCAACAGTGCTCTACCATGTAGAGTAAACTGAATGACCTGGTCGTACACTCCCACTCATCAACGTCAGCAAGACCAAATCGCTGTATATGAACAACTCCAACTCCACGGTAGCCGGACAAACAATGGAGAAGGTTCACCAAACCTCGAATACTCAACTCTAACGTGAAATCTGTGGTGTTATACGCCAGTGAGACTTGGTGCGTATTTGCAGAGTTCATATAGATTTGCAAGTATGCATCAGTCGATGTCTACGTTTTACAGCTCGGGCATGGTAGCCTGAATCCCGAATGCTGAGCCTCATCGACAATGTCATCGAAATCCAATATCAACAGCAGCTCCACAGTGTGAATGGACGTAGGCCGACCTCACACCGGTCACGTAAGAGTGGAGACGAAATCTGCAAGCAAGCGATGGACAGGAATTTGGCAGGACATCGCAGCAGAGGCAGACCTGAGATATCCTGGCGACGAAAATCTAACATAGAAATAAACGAAGTCGTTAGGAATCAGACTTGGGCTTAAGTCAAGGATGGAGAGAGAAGGAACCCAATCCCAGTGCCGTATAGCCTATGTAACAATGTAACAATACCCATCGCTATGTTTACAAAGTAATGGAGTTTATTTTTGAACTTGTTGGGAAGAATGTTTTATCTATTACATAAAAATGAATTTCTGTTTGTCTGATCCTTATAGACTGGGAAACTACTAAGGTGCTTGGTGGCCTTGTGTCACTGCTTCTGCCTCATAAGCAGGAGATTAAGGGTTTGATCCCTGGCCCTTTCTAATTTCCTATTAGATAATTTCATTAATCATATAACTCAATCTCTTTGCAAATCAAATTCTCATTGCTAGCAAGTATGATTCTAAATACAGAATTGTTATAAAAAGCTGCCTGTTACTTAGTAGCAGTAAATAAAATGTAAAAATAGATTGGTATTCATTTGTACCCGCATACGAATGCTATATACGGTCGCTACGCTCGTGCGGGCCTCATACAAGTAAGAATGTGTGAGGTTGATGTGCGGGTAGCGATGGTGTGGTAATGAACGTGTGCGTGGTATTAGAATCCAATAGCGTTCAAATTCTAATTGTAAAAAATGAATCCCATTAGAATTCACTTTATAACTTTCTCATTACTCTAGTACTTCTAATTCTCATTCATATATTCTTATAGATCGCACCACTTACCAAGTGAATTCAGATAATATATCCCTTCATACTAACACAAAATCCTATCCTAAGACGATCGTGGAGTTGCAGAGGTATACTCGGTCTCTAGTAGGAACGAGAGTTGAACTAATAATCCTTCCTTCCCTTGATGACCGTAAGGACGTGGCCGGCGCCGTAATTGACTTAGTAAAATTCATTGAATTTCCAAAATTTGCACGTTGAGAATGATAGCTAAACCCAAGCTCCATTCAATTGGTTCCCTGTGCAATTTCGCAAGTTCTAGTCAATCACGGAGTAGCAACTACGAATTGTACGGTTATCCTGCTCATGCTCATGCTCCTTATAGACTGGGAAACTACTGAACCGATCAGTGTGAAAATTTGAATACAGAGGTTTTTGGGTCCGGGGAAGGTTCTTAAGATGATTCGAGACTTCTCCCCAGTATCAGGTATCAGAACGTCGGCTCCAGGGGCACGTTCACCTCAATTTGGGAGATTTGTGCCAGCTCGAGAATGAATCATGGAAAATGGAACCAAATCTGGCATGTGGAAGTTTTGGAAGGGAAGATATGTTTCAGTGGTGATTCAAAACTCCTCTCCCTTCTGCAAAGAGGAGCTCCCATACAAATGAAGCATACATTTCTGCATAACTCGAGAACTAATTAATTTTAGGAGAAAAAAAGTTCGTCGGGTCTGCTAGTTTTTCATAAAACTCTCAAAAAGCAAGGTTGTTTTCAGTGTATCGTACCTTTGCTTGGAGTAAAGTATTTAAAGGCGAATCTGCAACCAGACACCTAAGAAGACATTTCAGATCGAGCCACAATGACCCCATAGCACACCCGTGCATGTTTCTTGCATGGGTGAATTTAGCGTCCTGTATCCTGTCTATGGGTTTGTCCGAGGTCCTAACTATGCCGCTAGCAAGAATGGCATTCCAATAATTTTAGGTACGTGGGCATGCTGATATGACGTGCTCCACCGATTCTACTTCAGACATCTCCTATGTATTACGTATATGTAGCCCGGGAAGTCTGCAATTCCGAACCTATGCAAGAACTTGCACTTTTCCAAAAAGAAAAACCAAGTTTTCTTCAGAAATAAGTTTCAGTATTTTTTATTTATATAGAATTTTGTGTTAAATTCACTATTCTTTTATCTTTTATTGGGAGGGAAAAGCCAGCGGGAGTGGAGTTAAGAATGAATTTCACTCCTTCTCCCGTAGGCATAAAACCTCTTGTTTTTTCATATCAACAGTTTACAAACCAAATGATACATTCTTGTTGTTTTTTTTTAAACTAACTTAACTTTAACGATACAATTTATAAGCAATTGGAAAAATATGTGTTACAAATATTCATATTCTTTGTATTCTCTAAACGTTCTTTGCTATCATTTTTCATTAGAATTTCAAATTTTGCACGGAATAATCGCATTTTGGACTTTTTTTCGGTTTCTTGTTATTTTTTTATCCCCCCCCCCTCGAACCTTCCAAAGGCCGTCGGGCATAAAATAAATTTAAAATTTATATCGGCCTAAATAATTATTGGAGAAACTTGATTTCTTTCAAAATAACGGAATTTGTTTTTAATTTAAATTTCTAAATTATGTTGAAACTATTTCAATGTGATCGATTAACAAACGGAGCTCAAATTTAATAGTATTCAGATTTGAAATGGTAAGCCCATAGATATTTCAAAAAGAATTTTGATAAACAATAATTGAATTTTTGTAACAGTGCCATCATATTTTTTATGAATTGTTCATAATAACAGAGGATTTTGATATTCCGGAGTATCACAAGTTCATGAGAAAGGTTAAACACAATCCTTTGTTACACAGAGTATGATAATGAAAAGATTTGAACCAAATTGCGCTCCTCTGAGATGAGTATTATTATTATTATAGAGTTTTGGCACTTCCTCAGCAAGCGTGCTGGGAATTTTCACCTACCCCGGGCAATCTGAATGCCAAAGGGGATTAGGCTCTGTGGATCTCATTCGCCGGTTGACTTAAAATCCTATAATAAACGTTTGCACCGGATGTATTAGTTATGGTGGTTCAGGAATCTTCTTACGATGCTGCAAGTTCCAAGAACCACTGTCTTTTGGATGCTATGGAGGTTATGAGATAGTTCCAGCTCTCCTAAGGATCTCAGAAGAGATTTCAGGACGATTCCGGTTGCTGAGATAACAACCGGAATTATACGCACGTCCTCCAGGTGCCACATCTGCTTCAACTCCTCCGCCAAGTCGTGGTACTTCGTTATCTTGTTAGAGAATGTTGTTTGGACATTATGGTCTAGCGGTACAGCAATGTCGATGAGGGTTACCCGCTTCATCCTTTTGTCGTAGACCACAATATCGGGCCGATTGGCACGAATGAGGACATCCGTTATGATCTCGCGATCCCAGTACAGCTTCACGAAACTATTTTCCAGAACCGGGACAGGCACATATTTGTAGTAGGCGACAAACTGGTTAACCAAGTTGTGCTTTAAAGCAAGCTGTTGGTGCACAATCTTGGCTACTTCGTTATGACGACCGAGATAGGCTGAATCAGCTAAGGCTGAACACCCGGACACGATATGTTCGATCGTCTCTCCTACTGAATTGCACTTCCTGCAGCGGTCCTCCACGTTTTCGTGCAATATATAGTGCCGATAGTTCTTCGTCGCAATTACCCGGTCCTGGATGGCTACCATGAATCCTTCTGTTTCCGAGAAGAGTTCACCCCGCACCAGCCACGTATTCGACGCCGCTTTGTCGATATATTCCAGCTCCAGTTGATGGGGGTGCGTCCCATGTAACTCCTTCTGCTTCCACGATGCGATCATCTCGTCGACAGATTTGATGTCGCAATTCAGCTGATAGTCCTCCTGCGCCAGATGCAGGGCACTGAATCCGTGGTCAGCTTCACACACAGCGCGATAGATTTCGTGGCGGTTCTGGCTTTCCACGAAGTATCTTCGCAACTGCTGGATCTGGGAAACACATAGTGTTTGTATATCGGTGACGCCTCTTCCTCCTACTGTACGTGGCAGGGTGACTCTCTCAATGGACGATTTTGGATGGCGCATGCGATGCTTAGTGAACGCCACTCGTACTGCTCGTTCTAACGCCTCCAAGTCAGTCTTGGTCCACTTCACCACCCCGAAACTGTATGACAACAAGGGCACAGCAAACGTGTTTATCGCCTTCACCTTGTTGCCGGCCGACAAGAGGCTCTTCAAAATACCGTTGACACGATGCAAGAACTTTTCCTGCAGCTCTTTCTTGATCGTCGTATGGCGAATTCCTTTCAGTTGCAGGAAACCTAGGAACTTGTACGTTTCGCCTTCAACCATGTTTCGAATCTCCTCCTGTTCGTTGACGCGGAAACTGTCGGCATCCACCAGGTGACCCCGGTGTAGATGTATAGATCGACATTTATCGATACCAAACTCCATCCGGATGTCGTTGCTGAATACCGTTACAAGCCGCAGAAATTGGTGCAGCTTCTCCACAGATTCCGCAAACAGCTTCAAGTCGTCCATAAAGAAGGTGTGGGTAATGTTTGTACTCCTTTCCCCACCCTTCAAATGATAGCCATAGTTGTGTTGGTTGAGTGCTCTGCTAAGAGGGTTCATGGCAAGGCAAAACCATAGAGGACTAAAGGTATCGCCTTGGAATATGCCCCTCCTGATGCTGAGAGTCCTGGACCGTAACACCTTTTCTCCGTCGGTAATGTGTAGGGATGTGCTCCACATCCCCATAGCGTGCTGCATTAGCCTGATGACGTTACCGTCTATCTTATACAACTGCAGTACCTTAAGAAGGTACGAGTGAGGTACTGAGTCGTATGCCTTTTATAGTCGATATACGCCATGCTCAGGTTTCTTTGCTTGTGGGTGGCCTGCCCAACAACGACTGCATCAATGATGACCTGATCCTTGCAGCCTCGTGTGTTACGTCGACAACCTTTTTGTTCCTCGGTCATCAGGTTGTTGACGTCGCAATGGTTCTGCACCCTCCTCGCTATTACCGATGACAGCACTTTGTACAGACTCGAAAGGCACGTTATTGGTCTGTACTTGGCTGGGTTCAAAGTGTTCCGATCCTTCGGCAGAAGATAAGTGACACCCCTAGTGATGAATTCCGGTAGCTGCTCGGGGTTAGCTAGTACCGTGTTGAAGAATTCCGCCATCCGCCCGTGGACCGTTGTGAGATTTTTATACCAGAAATTATGCACAAAATCGGGTCCTGGTGCAGCCCAATTCCTGGTATACCGAGTAGCCTCACGTATGTCTTGGGCGGTCACGTTGATAGCGGTCATGTCTCCAATTCCACCACAATATTGCTCTTCTTCTGCCATCCACACCCCATCGCCGTTGTGTATGACGGGGTTCTCCCATAGATTGGACCAAAACTGCGTGACTTCTCCAATCTCCGGAAGGCCCTCGCCAAAGTCGGCTTTGTCGTTTCGGATGTGGTTGTAGAACTCCCTTTCGTTGATGTTGAACATTCGATTTTGCTCCTTCCTCTTCGAACATTCTCCATAACGTCGCAGTCGTTTAGCAAGAGCACTCAACCGCTGTACATGGGTGTCGAGGATCTCAGTTATGTTCGCCTCGGTGAGATCACGGAGTTCTGTGGGTTTCGCAATTTCAGCAACATTCCGAACTAGCCTGGTTGATCGATTGGGGAATCGATGCTTGTACTGTGTTAATCGACCAACCTTTGACCGCAGTGTGGCGATGCGGGTCTCCAGACGTCGCATCCACGCGGGTTTTCGTGCTTTGGGTCGTACGCGTCAATCACTCTCACCTTGTGGGCGTATTCGCAATCCCAACGTTCTTACAACAGCCACTGTAGCCGAATACACGATAAATTGCAGCTCCTCAAGGTTCTCCACGGTTTCCAAGTAATGTGGCAAAATATCTTGGTTAAGGATGCTTACTGTACTCGTCAACCGATAGGAGTACTGCAACTTGGGTATCCGGTGTCGGGACATGGGGTCTGTCCCACGGAACTGTGTAACTGCTGTGCCCATATGATTAGCTAGTTCGTCCTTCAATTGCTGTCGTTGCAATTCCACTGTTGGTCCTGGAGCGGCGGGTGCAATCGAATCGCGACGGTTACTTGCGATTGATGCATCCAACCCAACAGAACTCCTTCTCGACGTATCGCTCGATCTTGCCTCCTCCTCCTCTCCTAATTCCCTCTGCACTTCCCGCTTGATGTACTCTACGTCTTCTGGAGTCAGCATATTATGTGACATAATAGCTCTCTGGCGTGTGTACAACTTGTTCTGGTCAAGCTGGGGTGCAAACCGAGGGAACCTCTCATTGAACATCTCCAGCATCGCCGGTCTGCCGGACATATCCGTCTCCATCCTGGTGCAAACGTAGTAGCAACGGATCACGTACTGATTCATCTCCCTTGTCCACATGATCCGTTGCCGTCGGCGGCCCGCTAACGTGAGTGATTGACGTCGATCAACCACAGCAACATCAGCATTATTATTATTATTATTATTATTATTATTATTGATACATTCATCGGACAATTTTGCCTACATGAACACTTATTTGCTAAACAAATAGTAGAATTAAATTAAACATTCGACAGTCGGTCTCGAAAAACTCTAGCACTAACATTGAAATCAAATAAATAATAATATGAATTGAACAAAGAACACATTGCTCTTATTGGTTCGTTCTGTACATAATCTGTCCTGTGTTGTTGAAGCCTCAAAAATCTTCGGTGTCGTAGTGGACGAGGGACAATATTCATGCCAATTTGAGCGAGGATCCATGGGGCATTTAGCTCACCTAGAAGTGTTTTGGCAACAAATGTGGCTCTCATATCGTTCCGTCTCTTCTGTAGTGTATCCATACCTAGCAAACGGCAACGGCTCTCACAAGATGGCAGATCATTGGGTCTTTGCCAAGGAAGAAATCTAAGCGCGTACTTTATGAACTTAGATTGGATTCTCTCAATTCTTTCGATCCAAACGCTGTGAACAGGACTCCACACAACAACTGCTGTTTCCAATATAGACCGAACTATTATGCGTTGTAAGCATTTTCAGAACTCGAAACGCAAGAAATAACGTCAAAATTTGGCCTTTAAAACGATCTCTGGGAACCAGCATGGCTAGTCTGCAGTCCGTAGCAAGATCCGCGGCAATCACTTCGATTACAAATTGATTCAAAAATTGGAAGCAAAATGAACTAATTTAGACTAGCTAATGCACTGTGTATCTTTTTTTGCTGTAGCATTCCGAGCAGTTGTATTAGACGATTTTCCGTGAATCATATTCTACCGATTCTGGTTACATGAAATCTGTCTGAAATTTGATAAGTCTGGCATTGCGGATGGTTTCTCTTTTTCTCTTTTTGGTGTCAAAAAGTCTGGCAGTGCCAGATATGTCTTCATAATGGCAACCCTGAATAACACATCACTTTTACAAATCAAGACAACATTTTCAAAACGACTTATCTGCTTTTGTAAACAAAGATTCAAACGACGATTTGACGAATCTGATAGCTCTCCCACGCAAACCAACACCATCAATAGGCAGGTGAAGGATTCCGCTACCTGTTGATGGTGTTGGTTTGCGTGGGAGAGCTATCAGATTCGTTAAATCTTTGTTTACAAAAGCAGATAAGTCGTTTTGAAAATTTTGTCTTGAAATGTAGTCAACAAAATACAATGGCTTCACAACATGTTGATATTCTACTCAAAACAACAAGCTCTCCAAGCTCTTGCATGATCAGCCATTTGTTAATTTTCTTAAAGTTTGAATCATCATCTAACGACCGAGCTAAACGAACGACTCATCGACCAACTATAGTGAAAATCAAGGAATGTTTCAATCTTTTCGTTACAGCTTAGATCATAATTTTATATATTAATTGCAATATTCGCTAAAAACGTAGTAAAACGATGACAGAATTTATGTTCAATTAATGGCATATTATTCGGCAACTCGACCGAACTAAAATCATTGTTTTTGTTAAATATCATGGCTGCACATATTCACAGCACATGTTTCGAAATGTACAAATTGATATAAAGTTTGTAAAAAAATCCACGAATCTTGGTAATACTCAAATCCTCAACCTGCTACTCTCTAGATAGACGTGACGTGATAACCCCTACACCAGAATGATTCATATTTTGACTTTTTTTGCTCCCTATTGTTCAAACGATTGCATTTGACATTTTAATAATCCTCCTTAATTTTTAGCAAATTTGGATGCAATTGTGTACACGTCATTTAAAATTTGTATGGAAATTACTGTGAAAAATGACCCTTACGCGAAAGACCGTTCCGTGAGGTGGTCTATGAACTATTTAACTATAATCAACACGTTGACTACATATACTACATATACATATACTTCCTAAACTGAAAGACGGTTGTTGTTGCGAAGCGATCTGTTGTTTGAAAGCAAAGTTATCAAGAATACAAAAATGCTCATTATTGACATTGATGTTATACTTTTACGTGTTACATTGAACTTCCCACGATTCAGTATTTCCACAATAAGCAAGCATCAAATCGTTCCAAATCAAATCAATTCGCAACAAAGACAACCTGCTTCCTTGTAAAATTTCCTATGTTGTCGATGTACTCATATGTTGTTGGAGCTTAACGGAAAGCGTTGGGAAACGGTTTTCCATAAAAGTTACATCATAACTTAGATTATCGTAATAACTTATATGATAAATTATGTGATCATGCAATTATGCAAACATGTAAGTGACTTCAACGCCGTTAAAGCGATGAACCCTTTCATACTTTGTGATCAAATAATCTCGGAATTTTCATAATAAAAAACGCCAGTAACCAGTCAATTTTAGAGATCGAGAACTACAACCAATTGGAATTTTTAGATATCAGTGATAATTTTGAATCTTAGATAAATTTGCAATCAAACGATGACGAAATTATGAAAATACGTTTTGTGTTTTGTTATCGACTGAAGAAGTTTTCAAACGAAATACGTATTTGTTGATATAAAGTGATTATATGGTAAAACGCTTCAGAGGAACTTAACATAAAAAGTACTTCGCGCCTCTACACGCATCCATACAAACTTAAAAAAGATTAGCCAACGCGTGGTGTATTATTCTACAATAGTTGCCACCGACATAGTCATACTCGCCTATATTAATGACACAGAGATACCTATGTTTGCTGAAACTAGGCAAGACACCGGGTCTAGACGGGATCCCAAACCTTATCTTCAAGCCTGCGATTCTTGTTGACCCGGACATGTTGAGGAGTTACCTGCAACGTTGTTTGGATAAAGGTAGCTTCGCAGATCGTTGGGAATGGTAGAAACTGCTGCTGTTACCGAAGCCCGGGAACCCTGCGGAAGACCCTTCGGCATACAGCAATCTGCCTACACGACACAACTAGTAAGTAAGGTCTGAAAAGGTCAACACCGAGGGTGGCTTATCATGCAGTCAGTGCGGTTTTCGTCAAAGCAATTATAGCCGTTGGTCGTGCATAAGACTACAAACGCACGTGGTGTTCGGTACTGTGCGAAATTGAGCGAAATACTATGTTGCTTGTTAGTGGCATGAAAACGACCTAGACAACCTCACAGAAAAGATGTGTTAAGGCGAGAACAAATGGAATGCGATAGAAAAGAACGCACACTGAACCGCAAATCAACTGACTTTACGGCTTCTTTCACTCAAATCAGAACTTGCGTGGAAGAAGCCAAAAGTAAGTAAAATGCAAAAAAATCCGCTGTTTTTTTTTATTTTATTAACCCACCCATTTTAACCCACCACTAGTTATTTTCACTCACCGCTATGGTGAAAACAATTCAAATTTTGCCACGGAACAGCACACTTTGGGTCGATGAAGCTCTCATTGTTTTTAATATCATTCATTACAGAGAGTGAGAAAACTACATACTAGTGAGTTAGGGGCCCTCCTTAGCCGTGCGGTAAGACGCCCGGCTACAAAGCAAGACCATGCTGAGGGTGGCTGGGTTCGATTCCCGGTGCCGGTCTAGGCAATTTTCGGATTGGATATTGTCTCGACTTCCTTGGGCATAAAAGTATCATCGTGCTAGCCTCATGATATACAAAATGCAAATGGTAACTTGGCTTAGAAACCTCGCAGTTAATAACAGTGGAAGTGCTTAATGAACACTAAGCTGCGAGGCGGCTCTGTCCCAGTGTGGGGATGTAATGCCAATAATAATAAGAAGAAGTGAGTTAAACATTTGAGCTTCGAACTCAAAGTTGAGTTTTTAAATTTTTTATAGGTTCTTTATTTTTTCTGTTTAGAGTTTATGAACATATGAAATCATTTCCCTCATACTACATATTGTTACCACTAACTTCTTCATTCTATCCATTCATCTATCCCACCCTTGCCATTTTCTTGTTTTCATTATGAAAGCACTGAAAGTATGCAGTTGCTACTTGCCGATATGTTTTCAAGCCAAATAAATCGAAATTCAATCATTGCTACACAATGGACAAAGCGAAGTGACACCGGTTGAACGGGAAACTCACGTCATCATCCCTCTTTTATTCATGTGGGACCTGTTTCGAGCCCAACTCTATGTGCATTTTCCGCTATATGTTGAACAACTGCCAACTAAATGTGTTTTCGCTGGCTACATTTTAAGCCACTCTCGCTCTCGATGGCGACCCGTCGTCTGCTGTACTATGAATCTACAGACTGACGCTTCCGCACTTTGTGGCCACACCATGAATTTTCGCCAATCCACAGCACGGTGATGGGTGATGATCTCGACTATGCAACTATGCGAATCGTTATCTGCCTCGTGCTGTTCAGAAAATTTATTCAAACATAATTAAGTTTAGTGAACAATTTACCACTCAACAGGTCCTAGGAGGTTATTGTGAACAGAATTTATTTTCAGTGAAAGAAAGTTGTCGGAAATGTTGGTGCGATCTTTGCACTGCCTTGTACGACCAGTAACAGTATGCTCCCAAAAGCTTTACAAAGTGTCATGAAAGAAGTAGACCAACCGAGGAATGGAATAACAGTGCCTTGCGACAGAAGACTTATTCAAAATATAATTTCATTACCCGGTTGTTGATTTTATAAATGGAAATCAAATTACCTTCCATCCTCGTGTCACAGAACGGAAGTTGCAACCGTGTGCGCTAGTGCTCTAATTTATCCCTAGTAGTGCTATAGGCTGACGTTGGTTGTGTGTGAAGCCGGAACATGTTCAGGTTTTATATACCTGCAGCAATATAGATAGGTACTAGGGTGGTCGGTATTGGTCATTTTTGACAAATACCGGTATTCGGTATTTGGTGGAGTCAATACCGGTAATACCGGTAAAATACCGGTTTTTGTGAAAATTTCAGGTATAAAATGAAAAACTTTTTATTTGGACTTTTGGATGAGAAACAATATTTGTTGAAAAACTTCGAATGATAAAATCATTGTTTGTTGAGCTGAGATAAGCGAAACTTAAGTAATTAATTGGTTTAGTAACTAACATACTGAGTGACTCATCTCCCAATCCGCATTGGATTTTGTTGGCAATGTGGGCTTCGTGGCCGTGCGGATAGCGACGTTAAACGTCTTGACGCATGTGCTATGGAGTGTGGGTTCGATTCTCGCCCGGTAAAGAGAAAAATGTTCGAGATCGAAAAATTCTCCACTGGTCCACTGGGTATTATGTGTCCTGTCTGTTGTCTCATGCTAGGTGTTAAGTGTTCAGTCTGTACGAGCTCTGGTCGAAGACGGTGTCCCTGTCTTTAATTGTTGCCAACTACTGAGAATCCCTTTTTTGGTTCAACCGAAGTTGGACGAATGGTTCGAAAGCCGTCAAAAATCAGTGTGAAGTACTTTCCCTTAATCCTTTCAGAGGCATTTTCTTCGTACCGTTCCTCAGTTTCAACGATCGCATCAGGAATGATTAGACGCTTCAATATATTGTCCGCTTTCTTAATCAAAGTAGCTTTAGATGTCTTGAAGAAAATCGTTTCTGATCAATTGCTTTACGGCAGAATTATTCAAAAAAGCAAAAAGATCGTGCACAACTCACGGCAGAGTAGTTCTACAGCAGCTTGAACAGGTTCGAGGGCTTAAATTATTAACCCAACCGCCAAAAAATTATCATCGAAGTTTAATTCGGGTTAAAGCTTCAACTCATAGATCCGTTTGAGCATAGATAACATACTATTTGAGCTTTGGGGTCAGCCACTTATTCAAATTCTTTATCGAATTCAGAACGGACATATTTTTGCAGCAAATCGTGTTTTACGTTTTTCTGAGAAACACTACTATGACTTAGTGATAAATTCTTGTAATAGGAAAAATAACTTTAATAAATATTAAAAAAAAAACTGCTAAGGCACGTACCTTTTTCACAATTTCATTTATTGCGAGAAAATTCTTGACGATGTTAGCAATGTTAGCACAGATGGCTAAGAGAATGAAGCAACAAGTATGATTAATGTCGATGATGATCGATTTTTGCTGTATGTGAATTTCGTCGATGATGCTAACTTAGGAAAGGTTCATCCATGCGCACATTCAATTGTTGTATTTTTTGCACGATGAGTCTTTACCTAATGTAATTGTAACCTAATATCTCTCCCATCTATATGCTGAATATATGCTGATATATGTAGGTGGAAACTATTCGATATTTTTGATTCTGACAGCAAAATTTGAAATACCGAAAATACCGGTATTTTTCGTCTCTAAAACCGGTATTTTCGGTATCCAAAATTGGCCGGTAATACCGGTATTACCGGTTTCGGTACTACCGGTTAGACCACCCTAATAGGTACTTTAAAAACCATTCTAGGCCTTGTCGCTCTCAAGCCCATCAGCTGCTAGAAAATTGAACTTTTGACTTCGTCATTACGGGTGCCGTTATATCAGAAGTTTTCCAGCTCCATTAGTGCTACTACGAGCACGATCATAGTATTCTTTGTCGTAACACATCAGTTATAATAGCAAATGTTTTGCTTTAATCTTATGAGTTTCAATATTAGGCCAGATAAATGCGTTTGACTCATTAGAACTAATTTTAGAAAATCAGAACTAATTTAGACCACTTCTCCTTCCAAATCAAGACAATGTTATCAATATCAATACATTATCTTCGGTATGATGAAGGGAATTTGTCCCCTTTCTAAGCCTAGCGATAAGCGGATTCAAAGTAAGAATGGCTGGTTTTGATTCCCAGTCCGGTTTAGGCAGTTTTGTAGTTTATTTTTGAAAGTATTATATATCTCATGGAACTCGATCAGTTGATTAATGCAAAAAAATATATCACAATTATATATAAATTTTCTGTTCCGTTCTTTAACAACGTTTTTGTTAATAACATTTTTTGTTATCTTATGTGGAAGTTTTTGATTTGAAAAATGTATTGAAGGTAATCACATTTCTTCAATGGGATTCGAACCCACGACCCTCAGTAATCAGACTCTAATCAGTGTTGTCCTACACTCTATGACAGAAAATCTACTCTTTTATTTGACTCCATCAAAACGGTTTTATAATCTTAACTAAGTAAGCTCAACTAATAGAGGGATATTTGAATTTGTCATGTCATGTCAAAAAAATACACGCCAGAGCCACAGGACTACGCGCACTGAAAATGCACTGGAGTGTTTTCACTGGAATGTATTTTCAGTGCGCGCTCTTGTGGCTCTGGTGTGCATTTGTTTTGATAGTTTGGCATGAAATTTAGTTATCATTTATTTTTAGTTCAGTTATTATATGCAAAGTTATCCTATGCGACTATACGGCGGCAGCAGACCGTATTCCGTGGACCATATTGTCACGCTCCGTGCGATTGACCGTGAACCAAACTGCGGATTGCTATGGTAGCCAATAGCCATGGAGTACCTGAACGACTTCGAATTGACGGATGACGTTACACTCCTAGCTCAACGGCACTATAATATGCAGAGTAAGCTCAAGGACCTTGCCGAGTGCTCCTCTTTGGCAGATTTAGTCATCATCCCTTCCAGCTTCAATATCTTGGTAGCCACATGGCGTCAGACGACGCACGGATCAAGAAAGCAAGGGCTGCCTTTGCTAGTTAACGTAGTATCTGGAAAAACAGGCAGATAAGTGAATGCACCAAAATCCGAATTTAAATTTCTAACGTGAAATCTGTGCTGCTATACGCCAGCGAAACATGGTGTGTGGTAGAGAACACTCAACGGTAGAAGGTGTTTATCAAGAGATACCTGCGGTACATAATTTGTGCCTGGTGGTCTCACAACTGGATCTCAAACAACGGTTGATTACTCCTTACGTAGGGACGGAAACGAAATTTGTAAAATAGCACTAGAATGGAACCCAGCTAGACATGGCCATGTGGGGTAAAGTGAACAATATTGTAAATAAAGCAAATAAGTGGATAAAATTATTTTAAACCAAATACATATTTTTTATAATATTCAAAATGTTACCTGACAAGTATAAATCCTTCTTTTTATCACAGACAAGCAGACGTACCGGTCTTGGTCAAAATGATGGGGTGGTTTTTTTTTTTCAATATTCAATTGACCATTGCTCAGTGAAATATTACCAGGTTCCTTTGGTTTTGGCATGGTTCGGCAGGAAATTCTTCTAGTTTTAGAAAGTGGGTTAAAAATCATGCTCTGGCCTCAGGAGAAATTCCGGATTATTTGAGGGCATGTCAAAAATGCTAGATTTTGTGCGTCTATATTATTAAAAAGGATGAAATGATGGCCCTTGTTGTATTCTTTTACAGAAACTAGAGCTTTCACTGAGTTGATTGATATATGGATATCACAGATTGGATGACAAACATTTGAAATATGGATTTTCCATGAACGAGGTGCGTTGTATGGAAACATTCGCTCAGGAATGTAGAAATTGTACGAAAATGTGTGTGTGTGTGGAGCGTAAATGACCAGATCCCCCATTTCTTCATCCCTGATTGACGATCCCACTGTCAGCCGAACCGATTAAGGTTGAAATTTGAGATAGTTTGTCACTATTTCTCTGACAGAACATTGCCCACTTTACCCCCAGGCGACATGACCAATTTACCCCCATAGCTACATGTTTTTCAAATAACACCTGAACTAAGAAAAAAAAAAAAAACTATCTTCCATCAATCAGTTCCGCTTCATAACAAGCAAAATGAACGATGTGAACGATATTTTGACTTAGAACTACTAACTCAGAGTTTTCATGGCTTAAATGCAACAGTGCCGAAATTACATCAAACTAGCATTTTGCGAAAGGGTGCAAAATTTTACTAAAATCTAACTATTAAATAGATATTTCATGATTTGAAATAGCTCGGAGAGCATGAAATACTGGATTTATGGTGTATCTTGGAAAATAATACGAGAAATCCAAAAACAGGGGATAAACAAGCCGTTACCCACTTTACTCCGCCTGTTCACTTTACCCCCATTACCCCTACGGCATGATTTAGGACATTCTCTACGATTAGTCTTTTTTTTTCTTTGTTCGGGATGAACCACTGCGTCCATTTCATTGAACTTTTGTAGTATACCCGTGTCATTTGTTTAGTGCATGTCTTTCTGCTCCATTTCTATTGAGAAGAAATGAAGTAGTCGTTTTTTATTCAGATATTTTCTCAAGCTTAATGTAAGGCCTCTTTAGATTAAGGTACCGCTATTTATACCCTTCGAGAAATGGCTTATACCAACTCTCAAAGGCGCGCCCCTCAATCAGTTTCGGCTCAACAATAAGTGGGATAATACTGATTTTGGCCATGCATCGGTACTGAAGTTCAAACATATTTTTGCTTCTTCTTATGAGTTCCGAATTCGTTTTTGTACAGAGATCTGATTTCATTGCGTTTTGGCATTTCTGAATCTCACCTTTACACAGAGCTCTAATCAGTCAGAGGGTTCAGCAAATCCACCAAATTCGTATCCGCTTCTTTCCTAATTAATCAGCGCTCAGGAGCTTTAAGATTCATGTCGTCGGCTTCGAAACCAGCCTAAGATTGAGTTACGGTTTTATAATTTTCTCCTTTGACTCCATCCAAAAAGAGGAAAAGATGGGTCATCAAATTATAGTCGTTCCATTCTCTTCCGACCATCACTCATACCCAAGCAACACAATTGAAGAGAATGTGGTTGCTGCGACTTGATTGTGACTTAATCTGGTCATATATAAGTTGCAGCAATCTGTTTAGAACATGTGTGCTGCTCGGGTAAGTATTAACAAGAATAGTAAGAACTAGAGCACAGTGTGGTAAATCTTACTGCGTAATGCATCACGAAAAAGTGTCTCCCCAGCATTACAGGCTCCGTTAACTGCCTGGCTCATTTTTTCACCCCCAGGCCATACATCCCCTCGGCACGGGTCGCCTCCTTCCAAGAGGCTCGGAAGCCTCCTTCCAAGTGGCTCGGAAGCCTCCTTCCAAGAGGCTCGGAAGCCTCCTTCCAAGAGGCTCGGAAGCCTCCTTCCAAGAGGCCTCAAGCCTCCTTCCAAGAGGCCTCGGAAGCCTCCTTCCAAGAGGCTCAGAAGCCTCCTTCCAAGAGGCTCGGAAGCCTCCTTCCAAGAGGCCTCGGAAGCCTCCTTCCAAGAGGCTCGGAAGCCTCCTTCCAAGAGGCTCAGAGCCTCCTTCCAAGAGGCTCAGAAGCCTCCTTCCAAGAGGCTCAAAGCCTCCTTCCAAGAGGCTCGGAAGCCTCCTTCCAAGAGGCTCGAAGCCTCCTTCCAAGAGGCCTGGAAGCCTCCTTCCAAGAGGCCTGGAAGCCTCCTTCCAAGAGGCTCAGAGCCTCCTTCCAAGAGGCCTGGAAGCCTCCTTCCAAGAGGCCTGGAAGCCTCCTTCCAAGAGGCTCGGAAGCCTCCTTCCAAGAGGCTCAAGCCTCCTTCCAAGAGGCTCAAGCCTCCTTCCAAGAGGCCTGAAGCCTCCTTCCAAGAGGCCTGGAAGCCTCCTTCCAAGAGGCCTCAGAGCCTCCTTCCAAGAGGCTCGGAAGCCTCCTTCCAAGAGGCTTGGAAGCCTCCTTCCAAGAGGCTCGGAAGCCTCCTTCCAAGAGGCTCGGAAGCCTCCTTCCAAGAGGCTCGGAAGCCTCCTTCCCAGAGGCTCGGAAGCCTCTTTCCAAGTGGCTTGGAAGTCTCCTTCCAAGAGGCTCGGAAGCCTCCTTCCAAGAGGCTCCCCAAGCAGCACACATGTGACATAAGGGTTTCTGCCTATCTTCTTCTTCTTATTGGCATTACATCCCCACACTGGCACAGAGCTATCTCGCAGCTTAGTGTTCATTAAGCACTTCCACAGTTATTAACTGCGAGGTCACCATTTTTGCATTCGTATTTCATGAGGCTAACACGATGATTCTTTTAACTGATCGTATTTGTTGCGAAACGATTCTATGCTTACAAGATAAGTTATAAAGGAAATACTGAAACGTGGGAAATTCAATTTAACACGTAAAAAAATAACATCAATATCAATAATGAGCATTTTTGTTTCCTTTATAACTTTGCTTGCAAAAGTCAGATCGCTTTGCAACAACAACTGTCCTCTAGATTAGGAGGTATTCTATGAAGTCATCGTGTCGATTACATTTGAATAGTTAATGGGTCGTAACATGGAACAGTTTTTCACTCAAGTGGCGATTTCTATAGTAATTTCCATACAAACTTCAAACTGCGCGTGCTCAATCTAATTGCAACCAAATTAGCTAAAAATTTAGAAGGATTAATAAAACACAAAATGTCATCTTTTAAGCATAGAGGAGCGAAAAAGTCAAAATTTGAATCACTCTAACTGTCACATTTAAGTTGCAACAACCAAATCGATCCGAATTGTGCTGCTAGGATTGAAAGCCTCCTTCCAAGAGACTCATAAACCTCCTTTGAAAAGATTCAGAAGCCTCAAAAAGTCCTCAAAGTTTTGTAGAATGCTTGATGTAAAAACTAAATTTGAATTGAAACTTTTCATGGAATAACAACAATTTTTAGAGAGCCATCATTTACAGCGAGAAAATGGAAATAAATGCAAAAGTTCAAAGGGGTACATCTCAAGAAAAAGATTGAGAACCGTTGGAATACAACATCGTCCGACGTTGTTGCGCGACCGTACTATGCCGCAGAAGCTGAAAAAGAAGACCAAGCCCAAGAGGAGTTCCACGGCATGGATCGGGAGGTCGGGGTAAGCGGCTAAGGCTGGAAAGGTTGGACATTGTTTTGTTTCAGTGGAAGCCGACTGTATTTGACGATGCGCCAAGGATCGTCAATCCAATTCCAATTGAGACAGACAGATAGACGAACCTATAAAGAAAGATTTATGTACTCCAATCATTTCGTGGGCAAAACGGAGAAACAGCTCGCCAAGACCAAGCCTACTAAACAGAGAAAGAACATGCTGACATTCTGATTTGAATCGATCATAGCTAAGGTTCCAACCACTGCACTGACTACACTACTGCAGTAACGTTGCTCGATAGGGCGTAAAAGCTTTTTGTAAAAGGCTGCAAAACGTAAGTTTTAATGAACATTTGTTCAATTAAGTGGTCTCTTGTAGTTTTTTCATCGTCATCGAAACTTAGTCCTTTTTTAATGCCTACTATTGGGTAGTTTCTGTATATTCTGGAACGACGAAGTTATAACAAAAGCCTCGCGCCTAAGGCGGATTCCCAAGCAGCAAATTTTGAACATGCATGCAGCAACATTCACATCTAAACTGCGGCAACTGTCTTCGGACATGTGTGTTAGTCGTGATGGAAGTGACTACCGCAATCCTATAATTTCAGTAATCTGTATGAGGTCTGCATAATCAAAAGTTTGTATGGATAAATATACATGTCTGTATGTCTGGCATCCGTGAAGATCGTGTTGGATGCTATCTATTTTTTCCTGCACGCGCCGTTCAAAGTCATTTGTTGTGTTCTGCTCGTGCGTTTTTCCTTCGAGAAGAAAAAAATATGTAGTAAAATTCAGGGCATTCACTCCGGATGACGGATGTTACACTGCCGATAATAAATTACGACAGAGTAGTTATCTGATAAATACAGATAGCTACTATATGTACTGAAATAGAGTCAAAGGTTCAAAATTACATTTTGCAATTCTCAACATCAAACAGAAGGTGAAGTTGTTTGCAAAACTTCAACAAGATAACACCACACTATGTTGATTTTTTTTTCTGATACTCACGAGTTATTACTCAGAAACCAATATCATAAAACATGTAAATCCCTAGTTTCAAATAATTTAGAATAAAAAACCAAAATGATATTATGAATAATTATGTTAGACAGCGGCACATATGTATGTAAACATAGATGGCTAATGATCGCCTAGGCAATAAGTGGCCACCATACCGTCTAGCGCAAATAAATTAAAGTTGGAATTGTTAGCAGAATATCAGTGAACGACCCTACATCGAGCGATATACAAATGATAAATAAGTTGAAACCTAAAAATAACCGAGAATCATTGGTAGCTTTGGTTAAACGCCGGTCAAATTACTTTCCCTTGCCATCAACCATAGCCTTGTCATCGAAAACAACAAACACGCTGTTGGGGCATTTGTGTTTCCTTATCTGTAGAGTTTCAAAATGGAAATTTCAAATTCCAATAAAAGGAAAGATAAATGATTCCCTAAAGCAAAATTACACTTCATTTCATTCTACTGTCAAGAGGAAAATTCTGTCCACATATGAGTGTTGCAAGCTCACCCACCCATATCGTTCGGCAACTGAGAAAATTTCGCATTCACGATGATGCCGCGTGATTTGTGTCCCATCACAGAGTAGTTGGAGGTTGGGACAGTCGTTGACGGTGGTATTTTTATTTTTGTTTTTCTTCAAAAGGAATGGCACGATTACAAAACCCGAAACCGAAAGATCATATCGATTGGAGTCATGACGTCGGACGAATTATTGCTTTTGACATTTTTGGAAGTAGTTGCTATGGTCGATGCAAAATCAATCGATCAATATTACTTACAAATATCTGTCATGGTTTCTCTTTCTCTTCGAGGTGATGAACTTGTCACAGATAAAAAATCACCCAAATAAAGAATATAAAAAAATATTAAAGAATTCTTTCTTTTAGAAAGATTAGTGGCAGTTAAAACTAAGTTTTTATTGATACATCGACAGTTGTTTTACATTCAGAATTTCAGAAAGTTGTCATCTTAATTTTAAGAATCGTTCTGTAACCATAACCATTAAAGGCGTTGACAGTATTAAAAATATTCCAGTTTTCATTACAAATTAAAAAAATTTCCATAAATGAATCGAAGCTTTTCATTCATTAGCCTACAAGCTATTGGAAAATTAATTGAGGATTCAATGGAATAAGAGGTCGTACACATATTACGTAAACATTTTGTTCTGGGCTTTTCAACCCCCCTTCCCCCATGTTAGTTTTTTTCATACAAATGATTTTTTATTTATATAGTGCGTAAGAAAATGACGGACCCCACCTCTCCCCATAAGTGCTCACGTAATATGTGTACGGCACCTAAATGACTAATAATAATTATTGCTCTGCTTGAACGCTAATTTACTTACGCTTTTCTTCACTCGATAACTGGATGCGTCGCTCCATGAAGTGACCATAATGTTATCTTTGTGCAACGGTAACGTAAACATAGTTAAATTGTTTGAACGATAAACCAACCAATTCGTAATTCTAGTATTAATCTGATAGATATGTATATATCTTCCTCTCAACTTAACTTCTCAACACAACTTCTCTTCTCAACTTCTTTTGTTTGCTCTGTTTTTGGTTCCTCGACAGTTTCACTTTGCCTGGCACTCATGCGATATCAACGAAAGGCCAGTCGTCTCGGAGTTGTCCGAATTGGCTTTAATTAGATTGAGACACGATTGATTTGTTTACACACTTTCAGGCAATACTTTATTGCTATGTTTTTCTAGAACGTTTAGCTTCCATCACATCTGATTCAACTGGGTACAAGTGGACTATATGTAGCTTGATTGCTTTGGCACATATTCTGTTTCAAGCACTTGGTTTCGCAGAACTTTTTACGGCTTATTCCCATACACCACGTGGGTTGAAATCCTTATACAAGATTATCAATTATCATAATGATTCTTTAAATTGTTCAGTACAAATTTGAATTTGATTTACAACATCGCACTAAGTATTTTTAATAAAACTCCCAACACGATTCGTTATTAATTATTTGCACATTCCAATCAACATTCTTCATCATATCCGTTTCGTAATACGGATCATATTAACGTGCAGAGTGATTTTCATTAATTTTCCATGAAGCACGTCACGTTATTGGCTACCATTCGTCATCACATTTTCACAACCAACCCATGTTACGAACCCGCTTTGAATATTAAAAATTGAAACAGACTGGACAGGTGGGGACCAATAGTAATGTTTGTCAGGTAAACTCCAAAAATAACCGATTAATTTAATTAGGGAGTTCCACGAGGGTGAGCTTAACCTGTCAGATGTTGATGCACAATCACACAACTCCCCAATGACACGCACTCGCTGCTTTTCAGCTTTATAGCAAGTGATTTCCGGCTAGTTTTTCACCTCCATTTGACACTCTAATGCATAAGCTGTAGAAGGTATATTCACTCAGGACTTTGCTCCTGCCCGTTTGTTCGTATCTCTAAGCGATTATCGAGAAAAACTACCAATCCGACTTTGACCATCCGAAACGTACGAAAAATAAAATTAAACTGACCGATGAGTTCGGATCCGAAAAAGTCGTTGGCGATTCTATCATTGGCAATGGGAGAGGTGGACAATACGTACCATGCGCATCGATTAGTTGAGTGCTGATGTATGCAATCATACATAGTAATTGAATGAACATGAAAACAATTATTGATGATGATGGTGGTGACTGAGTCAGTATCGAATATGCTTCATATGTAGGGATATCTCGACCGATCAGTTCAACAACTCTCGCCCATCTGATTATCAATTTTTTATTAGAACATATTGGGAAGCCAATTGTTATCTATTTGTTTGACCATCCAAGACATAAGCCTGGCGTTTCGTGAGCGAGATGAGTTTGTTAAATTTTTATTAATGTTTGAGTTAGTTAATTTTTATCGACTCTATGACGTTTGAGGTACGTAATCCACGATGTCGCTTAAGAATTGGACTCAACTGTAATTGTAGAACGGAAGTGGGGCGGGTTGGCCACACTTTACGTTAGGGTCGTAAATGAAATGGAGTTTGAAACCTAGCAGGACACCGCAGCAGAGAAGACCCATTGGCTCATTGGCGGCATAGTTTCCTTAAAGAAATAAAAAAGTCGAAAATCTAACCAGGCAGAAAAACAGGCTTAGGCGAGACGCAGAATGGAGACCGTTCAAGTTATCAAGGCTGGGTAAAAGCCATAATCAGTACAGCGTGAGCAGGGTTGGTTGCCACTAAAGTAAATGTACATAACATCGAAACGCAAGCTTCAAAATGACCCAACTTCGATTTTAATGATCGATTAATCAAAGATTATGCATAACAATTTGTAAATTTTAGGTTGAAGTGAACTTTTATTCATTCTAGCGGCCACACACCCTTAAACTTTTAAAACAAAAAAGGAGCTTGCTAGTTCGGCCATACTAGCACGGACTCACCAGCTGCGCGTCATCCTACAGCTAGGCGATTCTTCTGTCGCCGCCATAATCGTCAAGGACAGCTTCGCCGCCATCGCCACGAACAGGTTCGTCACCACCGTCCCGAACCAGTTCGCCGCCATCGCGCCGGCGAAACCCAGCAAGTCGACGAAGAAGAAAACCTGCGCAGGTATGTGACTAGTGTGTAGACATGGCCATGATCTAGAAACGTTTCAATTTCCGTACCAACCTCAAATATGTGTTCAACCCGAAACAAATAAATCCCACGAATTTTTGAGTAAGAAGATCGAGTAGTTCCGTTTAAGTTTTTATCTACTCCATTGAGAGATCATTCCGTTCGCTTTTCCGTTCTATTCCGTTGTCTACTTTGATCATTCGCTTCGCATAATTTCTGCTGAGATTTGTTAGAAGGTTGGAAGAGTTTGAGAGTTCGAGTAACGTGACTGGTGAGGTGACCAAGTTGGAAAAGCACTTGTAAGGCATTATTTTAAGTTTCAGCCAGCGACCGTTTGAGTGATCCCTGAGGAGAGAAGTCAAGCATTAGTCGGGCAAATAACTCGACCGGTAGTCTTCCGTATCTCGGAAGTGGCGCTTAAGCCACCGGGTAATAATAAACCTCGAGCTGAAGCTACGAACGGTTACAATATGCACAGCACATGTTTCGAAATGGACAAATTGATATGAAATTTGCGAGAAAGAATCCACGTGTCTTGGAGGGACTCGAACCCTTAACCTTCTGCTTTCTAGATAGGCGTGATAACCCCTACACAACAAGACCACTTAAAGGTCGCGTTCGCGGAAAAGCCATCAGAATCCTAGTACCAACCTCCACTGCGGTTAGCTCTTTGTTTTTGCAAATTGAATATTGTCGCGCTTATCTTTTTCTAGACTCTTGCGGCGGTCTTACTCTCGCAGGCTCGACTGCAAAGGTAGACGTCAAAATAGCCGCCGGGTTAAAAGATAGGGAGGATTTTCCCTCTCAAAATAAAACCACGTGCTTTTCGCCAAATGACAGCAGTGTTCGATTGTCACGATTGTTCGGAGTCACTGAGTACATGGAGAGTGTTTATCATGACAAGTGCATACGGTGGGTAAGATTTTTATTGACTGACGTTAAATAAAGAAAAAGAAACAATGATTGATTTGTCCAATCTTCACATGTCTTCTTCTTCTTCTTCTATGGCTCTACATTCCAACTGGAACTTGGCCAAGCTTTTCAAATTAGTATTCTATTAGCATTTCCTCAGTTATTAATTGAAAGCTTTTCTATGCCCACCATTGCATGAGTATGTATCTTGTGTGGCAAGTACAATGGATACACTATGCCCAGGGAATCGAGAATGTTTCCAACCCGAAAACACCCTAGACCGGACTGAGAATCGAACTCGCCACCTCCGGATTGGCAATCCTACGCCTTTGCTCACAAGGCTACTGGAGACCCCACATGTACTTTACTGATGTATATTTACAGTCAAGCGAGCCCACCTTGTTTATTATCGAGAACATCACACTCTATGCTTGTATAACTTGTTTAGTTTAAAATTCATCCGCAGAGTAGTGCTAGTGCATGTGAGACCACCAGTTTGGTTATATATCCCCGGATCTGTGATATTAGAGAGTGGCCGTCTTCTACACAATTGTTCGAGGATGAAAACCAATATACTGAAAAACTGTTCAGTTTGGATTACCTCCACATGTGAGATTTGAAAGTGCCGTTATTTACAGTTATTTTGGATTTGAAAACCAAGGTTTTAAGAAAAATGTGCTTGGTAGTCGTATGGCTACCGTTTCTGCCTCATACGCAGGAGGCCGTGGGTTCGATCTCAGGCCCATTTCATTCTCCTACATTGTATCTTTTTCTATATTTCTCATGTTCCAGAAATCGCTAGATCAGGAAATGGATTCCGTGCCATTTCCATTTCAATCCTGTACCTTCAACTTGACTAGTCTAGCATTAATTGTTAGAATTGGAAATGCAGGAAAACTTGTTTCTTACATCCAATTATGATTCCCTCTTCTGCGTACCTATCACATCCCAACGAATCATCTATGCTAAATAAGCTAGCTATGGTAGTGTAACGCCGAGCGACAGGACAAACACTCACTTAAAACACGTTGTTGTTGGTTACTTCCACCTTAAGCACTTCTCCAACTGGTAAATTGTGATAAATTCAAAAGAATATTTCCAACATCCGTTTTTGGTAAGGTACCGCGGGGCAAGCGAAAACTATGGCTGTCGATGAATTGATGAACATTTTCAATGATAACATTGTTTTAAAAAAGTTACTAATACTAATACTATTGCTATTGATCATGTCTACCGGGAAAAGCTAATACTTTTATTTTTATTTAATGAATTTTCAATCAATTAATCGTTATACAGTGAACTCTCCCTAACTCGATATTTTCCCTTACTCGATGAAATTTCACGTCCCTTGAATCTAGCATACTGCGTCCCCTCCGTAAGTCAACATCTCCTTTACTCGATATTCTCTAGGGCGAAGTAATTTTTTTATGCATTTTAACATCGCTAACTCGATAATGTCAGGAACATTAACATCCAAGATGTAGTTAGAAGTTGGATGTGTAAATGATGAGCGAGAAGTGAGAAGTAAAAATAAGAAGTTAGAAGTCAGAAATGAGAAGTAAGATGAAAAGTTAGAAGTGAGAAATCAATAGTGAGAAGAGCGAAATAAGAAGTAATGTGAGTAGTGAGAATTAAGAAATGCGAAGAAAGAAGTAAGAAATGAGAAATTCGATGTGCAATATGAGTAGTGAAGTGAAAAGAAAAAAGTAAAAAGTGAAAAGTTAAAAGTGCAAAGTTAGGAATTTTAAAAGCTATAAGAAAACCGTCTAAGACAAGTTTAGTACTTTCCATTTAATTCCACTAAGTTTTTTCTAGATATAAGAAGTTATAAGTGAGAAGTCAGGAGTGAAAAGTAAAAATGAGAAGTGAGAAATGGAAAATTAAAAGTGAGAAGTGAGACATTCAATGTAAGAAGGGAAAAGTGAGTAGTGGATAGTGAGAAACGATAAGTGAGAAATATGAAGTCAGAAGTGAGATGTAAGAAGTTGTAAGCGAGAAGTGAAAAGTGAAGAATAAGAAATGAGAAGTAAGACGTGCGAAGTTAGAAGTGAGAAATGAATAGCAGAAGTATAAAGTTAAAAATAAGAAGTGAGTAATGTAAGAAGTAAGAAATAAGAAGCGAGAAATGCAAATTAAGGAGTGAGAAGTGAGTTGTGTGAAATAAGAAATAAGAAGTGAAAAATGATAAATGAGAAATGAAAAGTCAGAAGTGAGATATTCGTAGTTATAAGTGAAAAATGAAAAATGGGAAATGGGAGGTGAGAAGAAGAACGTGCGAAGTGAGAAATGATAAAAGAATAGTGAGAAGGGGAAATGCGGAAGTAAGAAGTGAGTAGGGGGAAGAGGGAGGTAGGAAGAGAAATGTGCGAAGAGAGAAGTAAGAAGTAAATAGTGAGAAATGAGAAATGAAGAGTGAGAAGTGAGATGTGAGAAGGGAACAATAACAAGTGAGAAGTGAGGACCGAGGAAAGAGAACTAAGAAACGAGATTGTTTCTCTATCCTTCTTCCCTTTTCTTCTTCCTTTTCCGTCTTATATCTCTCCACTCACTTCTCACTACTCAACATCGCGCTTCTTACTTCTTAACTATCATCTCTCACTTCTCACTTCCCACTACTCACATGGTACTGCACACATCTCACTACTCAATACTCACTTCCGTTTTTGAGTACTTTCTTCTCACTACTCTGTACTCATTTCGAACATCTCATTTCTCACTTCTTAGTTCTCGCTGTTCGCTATTCATTTCGAACTTAATATTAACTTAACTTAATAAGGAAACAAATTTTCAACTATTCGGCCGAACGACTTTCGGCTAAATATATTCCCTATCTCGATATCTCTCAAGCTTGATGGTCCCTTCAATATCCAGTACTAAGGGAGAGTTCACTATTCACAATTCGAAAACGAAATACACGATTGGCTTCGATCTAAATGAGTTCGCCGCCGTACCAAACAGGTTATACAAAAAACGCTGATTAGATCGGTAAAGCGTTGCATACCATCTATGGTGGGGTGCAGATGGCAGACGGTGCAAGGGCGAGGTGAATGAACTACGAGTTGCATCAGCTGTTGGGAGATTCATTAATCGATCACATGCACCGCGAAAATCGAATTGATTCGGTAGGCGGGGCACGTAGCAAGAATGCCGAACCCAGTGAAAATGGTTCACGATAGTGAATAGATGGGCACTAGACTAGGTGCGCAGCGAACTAGATGAATCGATCAAGTAGAAGACAATAATGTGCGGACTCTTCATAGAGTGCGTTTTTATGTATTGCAAAGGCTACACCAGCCTTAGCCTGAATAAGGCAATAAATAAACGAATGTACCGCTGAAAACATGAATTTTGAGTAGATTTAAAAGTTTTATCGACAGTGTAAACATGCGATAAATCGATTAATTGATGAAATTAGTAAGGGCAAATCATCTCAGAATGATTTAGTTATCCACTGGTATTGTTTATATAGACACCATACATGGATGTTGGAATGTACATTTGAATTCATCACGACATTGCCAGCTGTAAGTGGGCTTTAACAAGTTTTATGTTTTTCCCATACAAATTTCCCCTGAGATTCCGGTGGGACACTTTAATTTCAAAAAAGGAGCTAATAGACATATTGGGATAGATGGGTGCCCTACTGTACACTACTCGGGGTCCCCTAATTATGAAGTCAAAATCTCAACAAAATGACAAATCGCCAAGCACGCCAAGTGGACTATACTACTAGGGAGTTTGGTACTGTCGTCTGACACCATGTGGCTACAGTGAAACTGGAAGGGTTCGCCATGTTGACATCCAACGATTTTGGTTTGTTGAGATTGATAACTAAACCTACCGAAGAGGAGCGCTCGGCAAAGTCGTTGAGCTTTCTCTGCGAATTCAATGTCGTCTAATGGCACCTCACATATTCTTGTGATTTCGAAAACTTTTTCGTAGTCAATGAATACCGGAATTCGTTGACCTGTCCAGAATAATACGGAGCGTGACAATTTGGTTCACACAGGATCTTCCGGCACGGAATCCGCCGGAGAATAACATCGATCTTCTCCTGAATCCGGACTGGGATAACTTTGCATAGAACTTTGAGAACGGCACACAACAACATAATGGCTCGCTAGTTATCGCACTCAAATGAATTAAAAGTTACAACCTTGATTGTTGCTTCTGGTGCAAGCTGCAACTATCCTTTATCGCCCAGAACCATAAAATTTGAGGGAAACTGTTGAAATTCGCTGCATTTATAAGAAGAATACATCGATGAAGATAAATCGATCAATACAGTTACGTTCCTATGATCCTAAGCGCGTGAACAAACATTGTTTTATCGATTCCGTAGAATGTAAGCGTTTTTCTCCAGAACTATTTTCCTTATCTGATAAAGGAAAGCTTAATCTATTCCGTGGTCTTCTTAGGTTGCTTTAGTAGGAATTAATCTTCCAATGTTTGTTTACAAAATAAGTACGCGACAGTCGCTATTACTGGGCGACTTCAATTGTCTGTCGCGTCGATATGGAAGCGTCAATTGCATACATGAACGACTCAGCGATATGTAGAGCTGCGACGACAGTCACCCAGAGACTGTGACAGCGGCGTCCCGTGTGTTTGAAGAAACATTTTAGATAGCGTACTGAATTATGTTGAATTGAGGACTACGATTGTCTGTCGTATCAGTAAAAAAGCATCAGTGGAACCATGCATGCAACTACTCAGCGAAAAAGTCGCGATCAGTTAAGAGGACAATAGCACCTGGGATCGAGTGGTATCTGCACCTTACTCGCGTGCTAGCCATCCGAAAGATGCTCTCTGACGATCCACAACTCGAGCACGACACTTCACTGCACCTTCAATGAGGTTAAATACCCGGATGTACAGTGGAAATACCTCAAACCTAAATCCCAACCCCACCCGTCCTGAAATGATGAAATCCTACCTTGAGCCGCCAAGAGTATCTCTATATGTCTATTTCTCATTATTGAATAATTCTCGGCTCCGTTAAGTGTTATACACGCCTGAGCCTGTCAAATCAAAATAATTTTACCCAAGTGTTCCTAAATAGGTTCAATTCTGTTCTGCAGCGGTCGGCATTTCTTAATCAAAAAATATCATTGGGAGATATGACGTCAAATATTATTTTCATGTAATTGTCTTGATCTACACAAGCACACACCATAACAGAAAATAAAAATATTTTTGAGAGTTCAATTATCCCGATGATGCGTATCATTCCAATTCTCCCCACAAGTGACACAAAAATCAACGAGAATAAAGAACACACATGCCCCTGCCACTGACGACAGAAGAAGGAAAACGTGAGCCGCAATCGCGAAAAACTGTGGTCGATGGGTGGAAAATCGTTTCAGTTAGAAGCCGTCAGCGTCGCCAAAGTCAATGGTGCTATGGTGAGTGAAAAAGTGGAACATGTAAAAGTGTTTGTTTTACTCCCGAGAGTAGCCCCGATTTTGCGTGTCATTGATGGTGCAAGTAGTCTCCTCCCCCATGCATGTTTATTTCGGACCAGGCAAACAGAATAAGCGATCGGAATACTTCAGTACACAGCACACCGACAGACGAATGACGTTAATAACAGCTGAGTAAAAAATATTATCAACGAGTTGTAGGGCCTATATGTTGGTTTTAAATTAATAACGTGCAAAAGTCAATTGATTGTTTCTTGAAACGGCCGGTACTATTACTATTTCCATTCATTGCTTCAAACTAATGATGGCATTTTTACTATTTTCATCTAAGTTGAAATACCTATCTGAAATTGTGAAGTTGAAATTAGCTTATTTATTTGATCATATGAAGGGAAGCAAGGACCTCGCGTGTTTGTTTGTGAATATTGAAGAATATTTAAGAACAAACGTGTTTTGTTTGTTGACCCAACAAACTAGATGCTAGTTTTTTAACAGAAGAAGACTATTTTTGGTTGAATAATCGAGCTATCATCTTCCAATATTTGTTGGGAATGCAGGGAGTTGAGATTTTTACTGTTGTATACCACCTATATGATAAAAAGGCTTTTCTCTGGTACAGCTAGTTTATTTGAAAATTACAGATGCGTTTCACCAGTCACGTTTCAGTTTTTAACAGTAATCATACACATATCACCAGATGGAGACGTATGGAAACTACGCGATGGAGACGCATGGTACTACCAGATTTCAGTTCTACATTCGAAATCAATAAATTAAAAAAAACTTTCTCATTATACTCCGATTGGGCTATACGAAATGGTGAGTTGACTACCAGGAAAGGGCGCTCTGGTCCTCACAAGTTCCAATACTCACGCTTCCACAGGTCTGATAATGACAATCGACAGCCAGAGGGTTGCGTACTTAGCTGGTAGTGTAGCCTGGGCAATGTTGTTCTTCTGGCATTAGCTAGAGTAAGGGAAAGCATCCTGTGGGGTCTGCCAAGGATGTGGTGGGGTTTGACAGTGGGCGCTGTTGAACTTTTATAAAAAGCCACGAGTATTCGCAAGCAGGTCCTATCAAAGCGACCGTGTGGTGCTCAAAGCGCACCTGCCTAGTCCTGGTGTTGGTTGGGTGGAAATTTAAACAAATTTGTCCCGACTGATAGGGCGTCTGTTCACCATGGAGGTGCAGTTCCAACAGTGTCTGCTCTGGCAACCATCGGCTAAGTATGAAATGGTATTCCCCGGAAGCTGTAGCGTAGAAGGCAGCCCCGTCCTGGTGGGTAGGAACCTTAAACCAACAACCTACTGATCCCAAAACATAATAAACCATTTGAGAAACCAACAATTATGATCAGATTCTTAAGTTTTCATTTATATATAAAGTAGAATGCGACATTGCAAAAAAAAACTGAAACATGTTGGAATTCTGAAGAGATTGAGATTTTGAAGAAGATATACAAGGGGTGAAGGGGTTAGGGACAAAAGGTCGAAAGGACAAAACGTCGAACGGGAGAAAATGTCGAAAGGACAAACCGTCGAACGGGACAAAAGGTCGAAAGATACAAAAGGTCGAAGGAGACAAAAGGTTGAAGTTCGAAATGGATGAAAAACTGAACGAGGATAATCAATCTCGCACAATACAAGTTTCTAAAAACAACAATCATTTTTATCTATTACAGAACTTCTTCTTCTTCTTCTTATCGGCATTACATCCCCACACTGGGACAGAGCCGCCTCGCAGCTTAGTGTTCATTCAGCACTTCCACAGTTATTAACTGCGAGGTTTCTAAGCCAAGTTACCATTTTTGCATTTGTATATCATGAGGCTAACATGATGATACTTTTATGCCCAGGGAAGTCGAGACAATTTCCAATCCGAAAATTGCCTAGACCGGCACCGGGAATCGAACCCAGCCACCCTCAGCATGGTCTTGCTTTGTAGCCGCGCGTCTTACCGCACGGCTAAGGAGGGCCCCATAAGGGCCCCTATTACAGAACTATCATCATAATATTGTTTCATTGCTTCTGCTTGAAGTTAAATACATTTCCAACTTGTTATCAACCTCTTCTTGATCGACCTTTTGTTTTTTCGACCTTTTGTCCTTTTAGACCTTTTGTCCCTTTCTACCTTTTGTCCCTTTCGACATTTTGTCCTTTCGACCTTATGTCCCTTTCGGCGTATTGTCTTTTCGACCTTTTGTCATTTCGACCTTTTATCTTTCGACCTATATGTGCACATATTCGACCGATATGTGCACATATCGCACGACCTTCCTTCTGCCAATCTCCTGTATGAAGCGTTAAATAACTATTGTTGTTTCACAGCCATTTTATCGCCTGAAATGTGGCTGGTTTTTAGCAAAATCTCAACAATAGTTACAGTGAAACAACAATAGTTACAATATAGTTATTAAAATTTTAATAAACATTAGTCAACGATTAGGTACTGAACTCATTGCATTGTCAGTATATATGAAACAATGTAAGGAGAAATATAAAATTTAATATTTTGTCGGAATTTAAGATTAATATATATTGAATTAATACACTGAAGTGCAAAGCATAGTTGTCCCATGTATTTTTAGGCGACAAAATTTTAACAGGTGTTATTATTTTCAGAAAAATATTATAACAAAATTTGTCATATATTTGGCGGTTAGTTGTTAAAATAACAAAAAAAAAATAAAATCCCTTTGGCTGTAAGACAATTGTAACAGAGGTTGATACCTTTATATCAACATTATAACAAACGTTGATATAATTATTCTGTACGAAATTCTACATCAAAGGTTGCCTACATTACGGATAAAAATCTGGTACGAATTTTATCAAAAATGTAGGCATTTAGGGGAAGAGACCCCAAAACGCCCCCCGAGGCAAAACGCCTTTTGTGGTTTCCCTCATATTTACCGTCATTAAGATGTCCGTAACAAAACTAGATCTAAAATTATGTAGGTTAGGCGAAAAAAGTTTCAAAATAGTGTAGGGGAAGAGGCCCCAAAACGCCCCCCCGATGCAAAACGCCTTTTGTGGTTTCCGTCATTAAGATGGCCGTAACAAAATTAGATCTAAAATTATGTAGGTTAGGCGAAAAAAGTTTAAAAATAGTGTATGAGAGAAGGTCGGAAAACCGAAAATTTCCACATTTTGAAGAAACATCTAACATTTTGGCGAGGCAAAACGCCCTAGTGGCGCTAACTTACAATGTACTTGCGTCTCCACGCATTATCCATACCAGAATGCTGATTCGCCGACGCATGGTATTTTGTTCCCTAGTAGGCGTTTTGTCCCATGAGTTTTCCGGCAACAGAATATCACCACTTTTTTGAAATGTGAATATTATCAATATGATTGAGATTTTTGACAATTTATGAATGGCATCAACTAGCTATCTTGTTTAACTGTTGCATAATGTATAAATACCCATGAATAACGTTACAAATGAGACAATAGCAGTGTTTGCTTAGCTAGGGCATTTTGCTCCCCCCCCCCTTTCCCCTATGAGAAGGTCGGAAAACCGAAAATTTCCACATTTTGAAGAAACATCTAACATTTCACACACTTTACAATAATTGGAAAGTTTCCTACGATTCAGTGACATCAGGTTTGTTCCAACACGCAATCGTAGCATAAGGAAGCAACTTTGATTTCCCCTGGAGAATTGTACTACACTATGATGGTAGTTTTACGGTAAAATTCTATATACGTGTTTGGAGCATGTTTTGATTGCCATGACGCGACGTAGCCAACTAAGGCTCGATGCCCACGTAACGTCTTTTCAACGCTGCGTGCACGTGGCATAAAAAAGACAAGGGCGTGCACCGGGAAAAAGCGGTAACGCAACGTCACCGCACCGATGTACATCTGCGTTATTTCAACGCTGCATGCACGTGGTGTTGAAAAACCGCTATTTGGGCATCGTAAAACGATGGATTGTAATTACCATCTACGTCTTCTCTTTGATGGCATTATAGCTAACAACAAACAAATCACCCATTTGCGTTTGTATAACTTGAGACTAACACGATGACACTCAGGATATAAAAAAAATCGAAATTGAAAATTTCTTAGACCGGCTTGGAGTCTAACCCAATCACTTTCAGCGTGGTTTAACAAGAAATGTCATCAATATAACTCGATTCCATGTTATAAAATCATAGTCTGAATATAATGAAACGGTATGGTTTTCATAGTTCGTATAAAACACCAACTGACGTTAATTAACAGTCGACAGTACAATCAAGCGCATTTGAATTGAAAACTTTTTAATTACATTCTCTCACACTCACCTGCTCGTATTTTTCGCACTCATATAGATGAATATGCAGCAGTGGGTCCTGTGGTGTTTTCAGTAAGTAGATCAAACCATGCTCCGGCCCGTAGAGTTCTGCTACGTTATCGTTCCCAATAGTGATTGGCAACGGACGGGCGCTGTTGGATTTCGGTATCAGGAAGTCAGAATTTTTCTTCCCCTTTTCCTGTTTAACGATTACTCTGTAAAGGTGGATAAGGTGCATATGATGCATGTTTACTCTGTGGAAGCTAATATTGGAGTTTGTTGGCGAATGAATGGGTGACGGTTATACGAACCTGCAATATCCGAGGATATATTTGAGCTGGTGCACAAATTGAAGCTCGAAGTCAGTGTTGTAGGCCTCGAGATGACCATTCTCAATACCGATAGACAACTGAAAAAAAAGAGATGTTGTGTTAATGCATTATTGACTATGATGTATAATGCAGTACGTCGTACAAAATAATATTGAGGTTCGTCGCTTGTTTTGTTTTCTCTAGTTAACCCTATCAAATCTCTGACGTATTGAGTTTTATTTAAAAATGTTATAAAATTATTGCTCAAAGCACTTATGTGGGGCATGATTTTAGGGTTTTTGCTCATACTTCTTCTTCTTCTTCTTCTTCAATGGCTCTTCCTTCCAACTGGAACTTGGCCTGCTTTTCAACTTAGTATTCTATTAGCATTTTCCAGCATTTCATCAATTATTATTTGGAACAGATTGAACAAAAATATAACTCAACGTGGTGAAAAGTGGTGAATAACAGCTAAAATAAAATCTGATTACGTTATTGAAAAAAAAAACAATGTTATCACTGGTTTTGAACAAATTGGCACCAAATCTTTCGATATCTTCGGTACAGATTAGGGGAAAAGACGGCTTTGGCAGGTTTTGTTCTATTATTGGCAGGGGGGTTTTTGTCGACCGAATTTTATGAAATTTGGCCACAATATTCTTTGATGTGCAAAGAATGTTTAGGCAAAATTTGAGCATAATCAGTCATAAAAAAACCCTGACAATAATAGAACAAAACCTGCCAAAGCCGTCATTCCCCCAATTAGTTTTCGGAAAAAACTCAATACGCTGGGGCACTTCTAGTGCAAAAACTGTAAGCAGTACTCCATAATTGCTCTTCGAAGTGCGTGTACATACGTAGTTTTTGAAACAAACGAAAAAAACCCAGATTAATCCACCTAGCGGTGATAGTGCCTTTCTCGTTTCTTGTGAGTGAGTAATTTCTTCGCACTTTTGGTATGAAAAAAAGTATTTTGGCCATAACTTCTGAGCCCATAGTCCGATCCGGCCAATTTTTAATAGGAAACAATGGGACATGATTCTGCGTCGAATGTTGCGAGTAAATCGGCCGAGAGTAAGTGCCTAAATAGAGAAAAAGAATTTTTCTTGTAAAAACTGGCCATAACTCCGAAGCCCATAGTTCGACTGGGCCGGTTTTCGATACGAAACAATGGGACAAGATTCCGCGTCGAATGCAACTTGTTGCGAGCAAATCGGTTGAGGATAAATGCCTAAGAAATGAAATGGTTAAGGATAAGTGCCTGAAAAATCAGTGAGTTTATTTTGCACACACACAGACATCACTTTAATTCGTCGAGCTGAGTCGATCGGTATATAACACTAAGGCTCTACGGGCTTCCTATAAAAAGATCGTTTTTGAAGCGAACATATAGCCTTTAAGTAGGGGAAGGTGGGTAGACTTGATCCCCGAGGAGACTTGATCACCCCCTGTTTTATCGAGAACTAAAGTAGTTTTGTTCTAGCGTATTTTTTAGTATAGATCCTCTAGAAAAATGACTTTTATGTGGTGAGTTATTTTTTGGGTTGACAACCTTATTTATTCTGCAGGGCGGTTTGTATGTTTTGACCATTCTAAAAAAAAAATTTTATTTGCTTCGCATAACAATGACCAAATGCTTTCGTTTTTTTCACAGCACAAAGCCATAAATATGCTTAATGATGTGTACTGGTGGAAATGTCAACATTCCATCAAAGTTTTAGGATATTTGGATTTGAAGTTATTGCCTCAATATGGGGAAATTTGATCCCCCATTAGTCACCCATACACAAATTTTGCGAAAAAATTCAAAAAAATATATATCTGTTCTTTGGCTTCTGATTTTTTTTGTAGATTTGACAGATTTGATGAAGGGTTGGCAGGAAAAATGATTTATTGGGTAGATATCATAGAAAGAGGATCAAGTCTCCCCAAATTTAAAAATAACATGTGCTGTCGAATTCAATAACAAAAATCGTTCATATACGCACAGCAATTCGAAAATTGCGCGTGTTTTGAAGGAAAAATATTTAAAAAATCTGAGGGCACCTTTCTAATTTTAACAAAGCAAGCTCTTGGAGAGGGATTAATTTCCCCCGAATATTTTAAAAGTAGACTTTTGACAGCACTCTAAAAAATCGATTATGTATCAATAACAACAATATTTTAAGGACTGTCAGTAAGGTTAAATACTATATTTCTTAGAGAGTCAGTGTGGAAATCGCGTATGTTTATTTATTTTTGGCTGTGATACATCGGAAATCAGAAAAGGGGATCAAGTCTACCCAGTCTCCACTATACTTTGTATACAAGAAAGGCTAAAAGAATTTTGGTCATAACTTCTAAGCCCATAGCCCAATTTTCAATAGGAAACAATGGGACAGGATTCTGCGTCGAATGCAACTTGTTGCGAGCAAATCGGTTGAGAATAAATTCCCAAATAGTGAACTAGACTTTTTAATGTGCTTTTTTATGAACAAAAGTGTTTTGGCCATAATTTCTAAGCACATAGTCCGATCGGGTCAATTTTCAATAAGAAACAATGGGAAAGAATTCTGCGTCGAATGCAACTGCGAGCAAATCGGTTGAGGATAAGTGCCCAAAAAGTGAGCTAGACTTTTTAATGTGCTTTTATATGAACAAAAAATAATTTGGCCGTAACTTCTAAGCCCATAGTCCGATCGAGTCAATTTTTCAATAGAAAACAATTGGACAGGATTTTGCGTCGAATGCAGCTTGTTGCGAGCACATCGGTTGAGAATAAGTGCCTAAATAGTGAGCTTGACTTTTTAATGTGCTTTTATATGGAAAAAAAAATTTGGCCATAACTTCTAAGCCCATAGTCCGATCGGGTCAATTTTCAATAAGAAACAATGGGACAGGATTCTGCGTCGAATGCAAATCGGTTGAGGATAAGTGCCCAAAAAGTGAGCTAGACTTTTAAATGGGGTTTTATATGAAAACAAAATAATAATTTGGCCATAACTTCTAAGCCCATAGTCCAATCCAGTCAATTTTCAATAGGAAACAATGGGATAGGATTCTGCGTCGAATGCAACTTGTTGCGAGCAAATTGAGAATAAGTGCCCAAAAAGTGAGCTAGACTTTTTAATGTGCTTTTATATGAAAAAAAATAATTTGGCCGTAACTTCTAAGCCCATAGTCCGATCGAGTCAATTTTCAATAGAAAACAATTGGACAGGATTCTGCGTCGAATGCAGCTTGTTGCGAGCAAATCGGTTGAGAATAAGTGCCCAAATAGTGAGCTTGACTTTTTAATGTGCTTTTATATGAAAAAAAATAATTTGGCCATAACTTCTAAGCCCATAGTCCGATCGGGTCAATTTTCAATACGAAACAATGGGACAGGATTCTGCGTCGAATGCAACTTGTTGCGAGCAAATTGAGAATAAGTGCCCAAAAAGTGTTAATGTGCTTTTATATGAAAAATTTTTTTTGGCCATAACTTCTAAGCCCATAGCCCGATCGGGTCAATTTTCAATAGGAAACAATGAGACAGGATTCTGCGTCGAATGCAGATTGTTGCGAGCAAATCGGTTGAGAATAAGTGCCCAAATAGTGAGCTTGACTTTTTAATGTGCTTTTATATGAAAAAAAATTGGCCATAACTTCTAAGCCCATAGTCCGATCGGGTCAATTTTCAATAAGAAACAATGGGACAGGATTCTGCGTCGAATGCAAATCGGTTGAGGATAAGTGCCCAAAAAGTGAGCTAGACTTTTAAATGTGGTTTTATATGAAAACAAAATAATAATTTGGCCATAACTTCTAAGCCCATAGTCCAATCCAGTCAACTTTCAATAGGAAACAATGGGACAGGATTCTGCGTCGAATGCAACTTGTTGCGAGCAAATTGAGAATAAGTGCCCAAAAAGTGAGCTAGACTTTATAATGTGCTTTTATATGAAAATTTTTTTTTGGCCATAACTTCTAAGCCCATAGTCCGATCGGGTCAATTTTCAATAGGAAACAATGAGACAGGATTCTGCATCGAATGCAACTTGTTGCGACCAAATCGTTTGAGAATAAGTACCCAAAAAGTGAGCTAGACTTTTTAATGTGCTTTTTTATGAAAAAAAGTATTTTGGCCATAACTTCTAAGCCCATAGTTCGATCGGGTCAGTTTTCAATAGGAAACAATGGGACAGGATTCTGCGTCGAATGCAACTTGTTGCGAGCAAATCGGTTGAGAATAAGTACCCAAAAAGTGAGCTAGACTTTTTAATGTGCTTTTTATGAAAAAAATCTGTTGGCCATAACTTCTAAGCCCATAGTCCGATCGGGTCAGTTTTCAATAGGAAACAATGGGACAGGATTCTGCGTCGAATGCAACTTGTTGCGAGCAAATCGGTTGAGAATAAGTACCCAAAAAGTGAGCTAGACTTTTTAATGTGCTTTTTTATGAAAAAAATCTGTTGGACATAACTTCTAAGCCCATAGTCCGATCGGGTCAGTTTTCGATAGGAAACAATGGGACAGGATTCTGCGTCGAATGCAACTTGTTGCGAGCAAATCGATTGAGAATAAGTGCCCAAAAAGTGAGCTAGACTTTTTAATGTGCTTTTTTATGAAAAAAAGTATTTTGGCCATAACTTCTAAGCCCATAGTTCGATCGGGTCAGTTTTCAATAGGAAACAATGGGACAGGATTCTGCGTCGAATGCAACTTGTTGCGAGCAAATCGGTTGAGGAGAAGTGCCCAAAAAGTGAGCTAGACTTTTTGCGCACACACACACATACACACACACATACACACACACAGACATCACTCCAATTCGTCGAGCTGAGTCGATCGGTATATAACACTATGGGTCTCCGGGCCTCCTATAAAAAGTTCGTTTTTGGAGCGAACATATAGCCACAGATAACAGATGTTGAGGCTGGCATCCCATACGTGTGTAAACATCCGCAACCGTTAATTTAAATGTATTTTAAATTGGGACCGCGTTTGGCAATCGATTGGAGATGGCGCAAGAATCATTGTTATTGAAAACGCAGCCCGATTGCGGCTGTCAAATGCATTGGCTGCGTTCGACGGTTGTAATTCAGCTGCATCCTTAGGTACTGCCGCAATCAGTTGAGTAGATGGCAGTAGTGGGCCAACGTATATCAATTCAAAAGTTTACACAGGATTTTCAATAAAATTTGTTCTAGCTCCAATGTCTGTTATCTGTGATATAGCCTTTACGTATACTTTGTATACGAGAAAGGCAAAAAGTATTTTGGCCATCACTTCTCAGCCCATAGTCCGTTCTGGCCAATTTTCAATAGGAAACAATGGGATAGGATTCTGCGTCGAATGAAACTTGTTGAGAGCAAATCGGTTGAGGATAAGTGCCCAAAAAGTGAGCTAGACTTTTTAATGTGCTTTTATATGAAAAAAAAGTATTTTGGCCATAACTTCCAAGCCCATAGTCCGATCGGGTCAATTTTCAATAGGAAACAATGGGATAGGATTCTGCGTCGAATGAAACTTGTTGAGAGCAAATCGGTTGAGGATAAGTGCCTAAAAAGTGAGCTAAACTTTTTGCGCACACACACACATACACACACACATACACACACACATACACACACACACATACACACACAGACATCACTCCAATTCGTCGAGCTGAATCGATTGGTATATAACACTATGGGTCTCCGGTCCTCGGATCAAAAGTTTGTTTTTGGAGCGAACATATAGCCTTTACGTATACTTTGTATACGAGAAAGGCAAAAATTCATACATTCCTGAACAAAAAAAAAGTTGTTTTTTTTTTCAGTATTTTTGGACGAGGATTCAGAATATATGGAATTCTAATTTTAGCTAAAAATGATACTTATGCAGCTTCTCAAACAAACGGTTCAATTGTATTAGCAACTACGAAAACAACCTGGCAATTTTGTGCAAAGCCGGGTACACACAGCTAGTTTTGCACAAAAACGTACTTTCCTTAAGAGACTATTTAAGAGAATTGATGAATTTTTTTAAAATTTTGTATACCAGCAAATATTTTGAATACCTACTCTTGGTAACATAGGGAAGGTCGTAACACTAAAATAATAAGCAGGTCAATAGTTCCCATGTTTGTTTCCATCAGAGCGTATTCCTGATTATGTGCCATATCATGCGACGCATCAAACACTCAGCGGAATACAGATTTCTGGGTTTTCAAATAAATAAATTTATATGATATGAAAATTTCATTGTATGCTTTTCTGGAAAAAAAATCTGGATTATTATAGAACATCAAGGATAGATTTTTGAAGCAATTCCTAAAGAAACGCAAATAGATTTTCCTAAAGATTTGGCCTAAAAACATACTAAGAAATCGTTTCTGTTATAGGAATATTTAAATCGTAATCTGGAACTATGAAAAGAATTTATAGTATATGAGTTACGGACGTAAATGCAACCAGAGTCAAATTGCTGGAACGGCAACTGTTAGCGTCCAACTCTAAGCTAGCCACATTGGACCGGACGTAACCGGAGACCAACACCTTGCACATTCCGCACCGGTGTTATTGGAGCCGCGACCCATGATTGATGGTTCTTGCCAGTATCAGCATAAAGTATTCCCCAGCTAGGTTCCATAATAATTAGTTAACAATAAAATTCATTCGTATTTCTTCACTCGAGCAGACAGGTCGATTGTTTAGTTTTTTTTAAAAACGTATCTCGAACGACCAAAAACATAAGTGGCGCAGTCGGTAGGATCCGGTAGTTTTCGGTTGTGATAAGTGTAAAGTGAAATCGCCCGCCAACTGGAAGAACGTGGGAATAACGTCACCGACAGGAGGCATCTTCGACGGATTATTGAAGATTCGAGACGATATCCAGCACTCATCAAGCGAAAGCCTGCGGATCAACTTAATCAACCTATCCCCCTCGCGACGGTTCATCGCGGAAAACTAACTGTAAGTAAACGAATCTATCAACAACATTATCGATTAATAGTGATAATAAGTGAAACAGTGAAAGTGAATTAACAATAAATCCCTAAAATCGTTAGATAAAATATTTGTGAATATTAAGTGAATGATTACAAGGAGAATGTCTGAGGAAATTACACAACAAATTGAGGCTCTTACAGCCCAAATTGAGCAACAGAGACTACAAATTGAAGCTCCATCATCCCGTCCCCGTTCAAATTATGAAAGTGAAGTACAGTCTAGAGTAAGATTGCCTTCCAATCCTACTTCCTCATTTAACCCATCTAGAGTGCCAGATGCAATCAAACTAATTGTCCCATATAAAGGAGATAAAAAATCATTAGCCACCTGGATCGCGTCCGTTGAAGAAAAACTTGATCACGCAAAGCAATTATGTCCATCAGCAGCAGATGTCACTATGGTGTTACCTCTTTGGACAAGTATTATTAGGGACAAGATAACAGAGGAGGCCAGTGAAGCTCTTGAAGCGCGACACACCCCTTGCGATTGGAATATTATCAAAAAAGTACTTATCGAGTACTTTGGTGATAAACGAGATCTTTCTAGTCTTGTAACCCAGATTTGCTATTTAAAACAAGGCAACAAGAATATAACGACCTTTTATAACGAATGCCGTGAATTATTATCGGATATTGTTGCAAAGCTAGCCTTAGATCCTGACTTGAACAGAAATATTCAAACCCTTTCTCGCAGTTATGAAGACATGATCCTCAATTCATTTATTGATGGCCTCGTCGAGCCATATTCCACACTCGTTAGAACTACATGCCCTACTACTCTTCTGTTAGCTTATCAACGTGCGCTTGATCAATTTAACGCTGCCGCAAGAGAGAAAAATTTCCAAAACTTCAGTTTCTTCCGAATAACACTAACAGAGCCCCGCCTCAGCAAAGTGGAAATTTCAATAGATACCAAAATAATTTTAGGGCTCAACCAAATTACAACCCGAATTATCGCCCATACTATCAAAATAATTTCAAACCTCAAAATCAGAACCAGCATAACGGTCAATTGCAGAACGCAATTAAATTCGAACCCCAATCTTCCTCAAACTTCAGACAGAACAACCCACCCCAAGGCAACATGAGAATTAATTGTCACGAAGATCAACATGAGTCCGACCAAACTTTCCCATATTGCACTAATTCCGATCAGTACACAGATGAGCCATATGAAGATCCTGTTGAATATCATGACGACTCAAATTTTCAACCAGGCCCAGATGCGGAAACCAAAACGTAAATAATTTTCTTCCCTACATCGTTGTGCAAGTACAAACGAAGCAGCTAAAATTCCTCATTGACACAGGTGCCAACAGGAATTATATTGATCCAGCCAAAGTTTTGCCAAATGAAATTTTTGAGTGTAAACCTACATGTGTGAACAATATTAATGGTTCATATGAAATTAATCAAAAAGTAAGGTTGAGCATTTTCCAAAATAAACCTGCATTAGATTTCCAATTATTCAAATTCCACTCCTTTTCGATGGCCTTATAGGATATGAGTCCCTTAAGAGTCTCGGAGTAGAAATATTGACTTCCACTAATACATTAAAATTTCCGGAATATTCCATTCAAATGTTACGAAAATATCCTGACTCTTTTCGATATCTCTCAATGCTCACGAAGAAGTTCCCATAGTTTTGAATACAAAAGTTAGTCATGGAGATTTTTACATCGAATACCCTCTTCCCCTAACACAAGATGTGATGATTGTACCAGGTCTGTATAGGGCTGACCATAATAAAGCCCACATTTTATTGAAAAACTGTTGCAATTTCACCGTGAAATGCAACCCAAACTGTTTAATTCCTCTGAATTGAATAATTTTGAAGAACGTAAATTGAACACAACGTCTAAAAATGAATGCCGCTTTGATCCTGCTCCAATTAACCTGAAATTGAGAAATCAACTTCGTATCGATCATCTTAATGGAGAAGAAAGGGATAAACTACTAAAACTTATTTCTAAATATCAGGACGTTTTCTTCATTAAAGGCAATGACTTGACCTTCACTAACGCAATCAAGCACAAAATTGAAACCAGGGATGAAATCCCTACCCATGCGAAGAGCTATCGGTACCCCTATTGCCATAAGCAAGAGGTACAAGATCAAATAAACGAAATGTTAGCTCAAGGCATTATACGGCCTAGCACATCCCCTTGGTGCTCACCAATTTGGGTTGTCCCAAAAAAGGCGGATGCCTCAGGCAAACAAAAATGGCGTTTAGTTGTCGATTATCGTAAACTAAACGATAAGACAATAGACGACAGATACCCGCTACCAAATATCACCGAGATTTTGAACAAACTTGGTAGGTGTCAGTACTTCACGACGCTGGACCTCACCTCGGGTTTCCATCAGGTAGAAGTTCATCCTGATGATGTGTCAAAAACGGCGTTTAGCGTTGAACATGGATTATACGAATACCTTCGCATGCCGTTTGGGTTAAAGAACGCGCCTGCAACATTTCAGCGCGTCATGGATAATGTTTTACGAAATTTATTAGGCAAATGTTGTCTTGTGTACATGGACGACATAATTGTCTTTTCAACTTCTCTGCAAGAGCACATTGAAAACTTAAATAAAGTTTTCCTAGCTCTCAAGAATGTTAACTTGAAAATTCAACTCGATAAGAGTGAATTCCTAAAGAAAGAAGTAGCATTTCTTGGTCACATTGTCACCGACCAAGGTGTGAAACCAAATCCTGATAAAATCAATGCCATTCTTAAATGGCCTATTCCAAAAATCAAACCGAACTAAAAGGGTTTTTAGGAATTCTTGGCTACTACAGGCGGTTTGTCCCTGATTTCGTCAAAATCACGAAACCATTAACCGCCCAACTACGCAAAGGAGAATCCGTAGAGCACACGCCTTTGTTTATGAAAACCTTTGAAACCTGCAAAGTCTACTGACTCATAGTAACATTTTGCAGTATCCCGACTTCGATAAGCCATTCGTTTTAACTCCGGATGCTAGCAATTTCGCCCTAGGAGCGGTGCTATCGCAGGGACCTATCGGAGCGGATAGACCCATAGCTTACGCCTCGAGAACATTGACCAAGTCCGAAGAGAATTATTCGGCCATTGAAAAGGAATTGTTGGCCATTGTATGGGCAACTCGATACTTCCGCCTGTATCTCTTTGGTAAGAAGTTCACACTCTATACTGACCACCAGCCTTTAACATATGCCCTAAATTTAAAAACCCCAAACACAAAACTCGTAAAATGGAGACTTCAGTTATCCGAATACGATTTTGAAATAAAACACCGGCCAGGGAGACAAAATGTCGTGGCAGATGCTATGTCTAGAATACCTGAAATAAATGTAAACGAAGAATCATCCGATTCAAGTTCAATTCATTCGGCAGATACTGACGTGTCAGAATTCATCGAATGCACCGAACGTCCCATTAACTTCTTTCGCAATCAGATTATTTTGAAAATCGGCACTGAAGATTCTGAAACCTATGAGGAAATCTTTCCGAGAGTTCATAGACGAATCATTACCAAACTAAATTTTGGAGTTCCATTAATGATTCGAATCTTCCGGGAATGCATGGACCCATCAAAACAAAATTGCATACTTTGCCCTGAAAGCTTGATTCCAACTATCCAAATTGTCTATAAAATTACTTTAGTAGACATAAAATCTTCAAGATCAAGATATCGCAGAAAATGTTAACCGATGTAACTAATATTCAAGAGCAAGATTCGCTCATAGAACAAACCCATGAAACCTCACATCGAGGCATCAAAGAAAATTACGCCGAAATGATTAGACGTTATTATTTCCCTAACCTTAAGACTAAGATTAGGAAATTTATTATATTATGCCAAATTTGCAATAAGGCCAAGTACGAGAGGAAACCGTATAAGATAAAACATGGCGAAACTCCCATCCCTAAAAAACCATTGGATATCATCCATATCGATGTTTTCATTTCGCAACCCTACTTATTTTTGTCGGTAGTCGACAAATTAACTAGATTTGGAAGCCTCATCCCCATAAAATCTAGAGCTATTCCGGATATCAGAAAAGCTATACTGAAATACTTTGCCTTGTATGGAACTCTTCAACACATTCTTAGTTTGTCGTTGCGTCAATCTTGCTTTCCAACTCTATGGAAAGAATCATTCATGTTTCCGGTGCATAAAAAAGATGCTAAAGATGACATAAAACATTATCGAGGAATCACATCCTTATGCGCGTGATCGAAGCTAATGGGAATCATCGTTTCGAGCTACACATTCACTCACGTGAGGCACTACATCAGCACAAAACAACAAGGATTTTCCCGGGGCGAAGCGTTACCACCAATCTAGTTGAAATCTCTTCACTTTGATTGCGGAATATTGGTCGAGGAAAGCAGATTGATTCCGTGTACACCGATCTGAAAGCTGCTTTTGATCGTGTAAGCCACACGATTCTTTTAGCAAAACTCGAAAAATTGGGCTTTTCTTCTCGGCTTGTTTGTTGGTTCAGATCCTATTTGTGTGATAGAAAACTGGCTGTAAAAATAGGCTCATCTGTTTCGGATTGGTTCACAAACGGGTCTGGTGTACCACAGGGAAGCAATCTTGGGCCGTTGCTTTTCTCCCTCTTTTTCAACGATGTAGTCATGTACATTGGTGAAGGCTACTGCATTTTATATGCTGACGACATGAAAATATATGTTGTAATCGATCAACCGTCGGATTGCATCAAGCTGCAGGAGCTCTTAGATCGGCTTCTCGTCTGGTGTCGAGCCAATCACATGACTTTGAGCGTGCCAAAATGTTCCATCATAAGTTTCCATCGCAAGAAGTGCCCGATCATATACAACTACGTAATCGGTGATGAACCGCTAAACCGTGCTTTTTCTGTTCGAGATCTTGGAGTTGTTCTGGATGCCGAGCTGACGTTCAAAGAACACCAAGAAGAAGTAATCAAGCGAGCTCGTCGTCAACTTGGATTTGTGTCTAAAATCACTAAAGAATTTCGTGACCCATATACGTTGAAGTCATTATACGTTGCGTTGGTCCGTCCTATCCTGGAAACAGCTTCGTTGGTATGGGATCCGTATCAAGCAACAATGATCGAAAGATTTGAATCGGTGCAACGAAAATTCATAAGATTCGCCCTACGTTTTCTGCCCTGGAATGACCCATCGCACCTTCCACCGTATGCAGCCAGATGTCAATTGATTGGCATCGAAACTCTAAGACAGCGTAGGAGAAACGCGAAAGCGATTTTTGTTGTCAAAGTTCTGGTTGGAGAAGCGGATGCCCCAATATTTTGGCGCTAATGGACATCAATGTGCCTGCGTATACATTCCGTTCTAGTGCTTTCTTCCGTTTGCCTCGACGACACCATGACTACGACCTGAATGAACCAATTCGATCAATGATGATCGTATTCAACGAAACGTATTCCAATTTTGACTTCGATTGACAAAGTGATCGTAGAATTTAGGTTTTTAGAGTTAAGATTCATTAAGACAAACATACAATGTCGGATGATCATTATAACAACAATAAACAATAAACTCCTCAGCTAATAGTTTCAGATAACGAACCGGCTATAAAGTCCATTGAACTAAGAGGCATACTCGCAGATTTGAACGTCCAACAATATTTTACTCCCGTTGATCGTAGTGAAACCAATGGCATCGTAGAACGCTTCCATTCTACAATAGCCGAAATATTTAAATGTAATAAACATAGGTACCCGAATGTCACTGTCAAAGAAATGTTCCTTATTTCCTGTACTCTTTACAACAATAGCATACATTCAGCTACCAACATGAAACCACGAGAGATATTCTACGGGATAAAAGACGACGAAGAAAGGCCATTGGATCGTGAGAGAATGTTAGAAGCTCGGAATAAAATCTATGACGAAGCTGTGCACAAAATCTCACAAATCCAACGTAACCAAAATGCTCAAAGAAACCAAATTCGAGAAAACCCCCCACCTCTGGATGTAGGTCAACTGGCGTTCACCAAACGACACGGAGTAAAAAACAAGAGACAGGATAACTTCACCCCCGTCGTAGTCGCCGAGGACGGGCAACAGACGTTCCTTGATGAAAATCAAAGGAAGTTACATAAAGAAGCCCTTCGTCGAATCAGAGAATAGGAATACTTCAAGTGAAAGGCTAACTATATACAATACTGTAAGAATATTCCTTTACGCAGAACGTACTGCTTGGACATATCCCAGCACTTGCTCAACTTTTCCAAGCTTAATTACAAATCGCAATAACTCCTAAACCAGATAGTCGACCTGCTAGCACTAATCCAATTAAACCCTATCACTATACAAATTCCATTCTAAATAATCAGTCTTCACGAAAACATGAGCGGCGCTGAGCTTGAGTGCAGTTTTTGCAAGTTCATGTTCATCCCGAGCGCGCGTTCTCCTTCAAGCTCGTGTTCACCATCAGCATCAAACATGGGTGCGAAAAATGAACGCGGTGCGGCTCAGCTCAGGCTCGAGCTCAAGTTCAAAACTTGGGCTGTGTGTTCAGGCTGTGTGCTCATCCAGCATGCTGTGTGCTCAGACTGTGTGCTTAGGCTGAGAACTGAGGCTGTGAGAATAAGTTTTGGGCCGAGCGCGATGCTTTACTATTATGCGGCACGTTTCGTATTCGCCATAGTTGAGCGGCATAGCAAAAAAATACGAATCGGAGCTCGTAGATGAAAACAAGTTATGGTTTCAGCATTTGCATTTGCGTGCGTTAAAACGGGAAAAGAATCAAAACGTTCGCAAAAGTACCCATTCTGCGTGGCCCTTTAGTATGTGAAAAGCAAGCGTGTTATGCTTTATAGTTGAAAATAGACCAAAACGTGAAGCAAACTAACTTTAAAATGAAAATTTAGTTTGTAAGCAAAGATGGTTACATAACATTATTGTTTCTATCCAGCTTCATTCAAAGAATGAAACTCAATTGGGGAAACAAATGAAATATAAAATCTTCCTAAAAAACAAAAACATAAAAAGTGTACAATAAACGGATTAGTTAATTGATTGCCAGTATATTCATTGTGTTTGCTACAGAAGATACACATGTATACGTTATGACGGAACCCGCCACCAGCATAGAGACACATTCGGCCGATGCAACCAATTCCAATTATTGATGACCTACGCACATGGACGACACTCGCAACGTAGCCAACCTATCGGACCCGTGAACCCAACAGAGGACGATCAACCCAGTTGAAGGAATTGCTGACGCTGCAGAAGTGATTATATAAAACTAGTTGTGCAAGAGAAAATCAGCCAGTCTGAAGTGTGGATTTAAGTTGAATGTAATTAATTTTATTTGGTTAGAAATAAATTATTTTTTTCGTAATTCGAGCGATTAGCTCTTTACTGGCGCAGTCTTGTAGTGAAAAGTGATGAAAGGAAGGACTAAGTGTTTGAGTGTACATCAATACAGAAGAAATTCAGAAGTGATTCTAAGTCTACTAGTGACTGGCTGTTACCCGAAACCATCCCTGCACGTATACCAGCGGATTTGCGGTACCAGAAAGATTCATCATCTTCACACCACCGGACCAACCAACGAACAATCCCACATCATAGGCTCCAGGATAAGATGAGGACCATCATCCTGTTAATGTGAGTAACATTTTTATACATTACTTATCAACGCAGTTAAAGTGATAGTGTTATCCCAAGTGATCGTTGCATAGGGAAACTCAGAAAAATCACAATTATCAACACAATACGTGAAAACAATTTAAAAAAAAATTAACTACCTACTATAGTAACACTTTTAGGGCATATAACAGTGTGAAATAGTGTATGAAAAGAGGGAAATTATTCGATAAGAATCGCAACATGTCGATCCCCGAAGTTAACGTGCAAGAGCTTCTTGACCAGGTCAGAAGCCTAACACAGAATCAAGCAATGTTAGTGCAAACCATTAACACAATGCGGGACCGATCAAACGATCCGTTCCTAAATTTCTCGATTCCGGACCCCATTAGGAATATTCCGGTGTTCAATGGGAATCGAAAAGAGGTTTTAGCATGGGTAGAAGACGCAGAAGAAACACTCAACGCGTACGATAGCTACAAAAATGATCCGATTTACAGTCAAATCGAGCGGGCGGTTAAAATAAAATCACAGGTGAAGCAAAAGAAGTGCTAATAGCAGCAGGAACCCCAAACATTGGAACGAAATTAAAGATGTCTTATTAAATGCGTACGGTGATCGGCGTGACATAACAAGTCATATCCAATCACTTTTTATATTAGACAAGGAAAACAATCTATCAGATTATTATAACAAAATTAGGCAAATTGACACGGCAATAAAATCATCTGCCGCTAGCATGGAAGATTACAAATCACATGCCAAAGTTATTAATTCATTCGTGAGCCTAATTACACTCACCAGATTTGTGGATGGATTAAGCGAGGAAATTTCGATGCACGTTAGAAGTTGTCGACCAGACAGTTTAGAGCACGCGTACGAGATAACTATGCAATACTCCAACGCGGCGTATAGACACAGAATGGATAGGAGAACTCAATTAGCATCGCAAACAAAACACAGTGGGCAACCAATGTATAGCAAACCAGGACCATCAAATCACCCTAACCCAAATAGACCACCATCAGGAAAATTCATAAATAAAAACAATATCGACGAGGATGTTTCCATGAGATCGCATAGATCGAACAGGGCCATAAATAATCACTCTCAAAACAAGGAAGTCAATTTGGACGAGGAAGAAGAGGACGATGCCAAGTACAAAACACACGACGACGAGTTAGATTCAGAAGATGACGATTACTTTAAAGGCGACGAAATAAATTTTCACATGGCAACAGGAAACAAACAAAGAAAATAACGAAGAATAACGACTTTTTACCATACGTTTCCATTCAGACCTCGAAAGGTGAATTAAAATTCTTAATCGATACAGGCGCGAACAAAAATTACATTTCTCCAGCGCATGTCAAAGTAGAAAATTGCCAATCAGAGGGAATATGCAAAGTCAGGAACATCAATGGAGTGCACGAAATTAGGAAATTTATCTCATTTGACCTACTCGGAATAAAAAAGAAACTCAAATTTCATGTCTTCAGTTTCCATAAGTTTTTCGACGGTTTAATAGGTTACGAATCACTACGCGATTTGAAAGCAAAATTAAACATAGTAGAAAACTCGCTGAAAATCGGAAGAAAGGAAATTAAGATGAAAAAGTGGTTTCCCGAAACCCACAAAATTAATTTGACTGAGCATGAAACCCAATTCATAAAAATTCCAACCTACGCGAACGGGACATTTTGATTGAGGAAGAGAAACATTTCAAAAACTGTAAGATACTTCCAGGACTATACAAAAGCGAGAATGGGGTAGCCATAGTTGAAATTCAGAATGAAACGGAAAATAGGGAAATAGAAATCGACATGAATGAATTCGAAATAAATGTTAATGAACTAGAAAACGGATCAGACTATCACGAACTCAAGAAAATTACACCTTCGCCAGATGGACTTAAATACAAACTTAGGGACGAACATCTGAATGAGATCGAAAAAGAAGCATTGTTAGACACCATTAATAATAATAAAGAAGTTCTATACTATGACGAAGACAACCTAACGTTTACTCACAAAATTAAACACAAGATACGAACGACCGACAACATTCCCATTCACACAAAGTCATACAAATATCCCAAAGCTTTTGATGAAATCGTTAAAAAGGAAATTTCGAAATTACTGAAAGATGGAATTGTACGCGAATCCATATCCCCTTACACCTCACCTGTTTGGGTAGTGCCCAAGAAGCCAGACGCTTCGGGTCAAAAGAGGTTCAGACTGGTAATAGACTATCGGAAACTGAACGAAAAAACCATCAGTGAGCGATATCCAATACCAGAGATCAATGACATTTTAGACAAACTGGGAAGAACAAACTACTTCTCTACAATTGACTTGGTATCGGGCTTTCATCAAATTCAGCTCGATGAAGAGGATATTGAAAAAACAGCCTTTTCAGTAAACTCGGGAAAGTACGAGTTTACTAGAATGCCATTTGGGTTGAAAACGCACCCGCGACTTTTCAACGCGTGATGGATTGTGTTTTAAGAGAATTGTTAGGAGTATGTTGTCTTGTTTATATGGACGACATTATAGTCTTCTCACCGTCTCTAGAAACACAAAAGCGACCTGAATAAGGTCTTAAACAAATTAAAAGAGGCAAATCTGAAAATTCAATTGGACAAGTGCGAATTTTTCAGAAAGGAAGTCCAATTTTTAGGACATACGGTCTCCGAAGATGGTATTAGACCAAATCAAGACAAAATTGAAACAATAAAAAACTGGCCTTTGCCAGCTACAGAGAAAGAGGTAAGGCAATTTCTTGGTATTCTAGGTTACTACCGAAGATTCGTAAAAGATTTCGCCAAACTCGTGAAACCATTGACCTCTCTACTTAGAAAGGACAATGAAATTGAAATAACACCAGAAGTGGAAACATGCTTTGAAAGGTGCAAACAGGTTCTGATGAGAGACCCAGTTTTGATCCATCCTGATTATGAAAAGGAATTTATACTAACCACTGACGCAAGTGATTTTGCGATAGGAGCCGTGATTTCGCAAGGTCCTATTGGGAAAGATCGCCCGGTGGCATATGCTTCAAGGACGCTAAATAGAACAGAGGAAAACTATTCAACAACCGAAAAGGAATTTCTCGCGATGTATTGGGCCGTAAAACAATTCCGACACTACCTATGGGGAAAGAAATTCAAGTTAGTAACAGATCATCAACCTTTGACACACTCGCTTACCAATACAAATAGACGGATTTTAGAGGGAAATTAGAGCTAGAAAACTATGACTACGAGCTGATATATAAACCCGGTAAAAACAATGTAGTAGCAGACGCGCTATCTAGAATTAGGAAAGAAGAAATTAATGTACACGACAATGCACAATCAGACGATGACATAGAGACAGTTCATTCTGCGGACACAAGTGACGACTATTACTTATGGACAACGGAAAAACCTATTAACGCCTTTAGATCACAAGTCATTTTCAAAATCGCTAACATCGAAACCGACATTCACGAACAGATATTCCCGAAGTTTTTCCGAAACACTATAGTCAGAAAAACGTTCACCGAAGAAATCATCGTTAATGCATTTAAAAAATTTTTTAACCCAAAAGGACAAAATTGTATTAAAGCACCGATTTCAATTCTACAACTGATACAGGAAACCTATCGAAAACATTTTTCATCCAATAAAATTTACAAAGCTTTCATTCCAGAGGTTCTATTGGAAGACGTGAGAATGGAAGACCAACAAGATGACATCATAAAGAACACCCATCTATTTGGACACAGGGCTCGAAAGAAAACAAAAACAAATCCTGCAACACTATTTCTTCCCAAATTTAGATAAAAACTGAAAATCTTTATAGATTCCTGTGATACTTGTAAAACTTCCAAGTATGACCGGAAACCTCCAAATTTAATAAGAAAAGTAATTTTGGCCAAACCCCATTTGAAAAAATTCATATCGACATTTTCTTTTGAAAGGCTCTAAATTTTAACAATAGTAGATTCATTTTCAAAATTTGCGAACGCCATTCCAATACAAACCAGAACAATAATCGATCTTAAAACCGCGATTACCGAACACATAAGGCATTTCGGCCGACCAGCCACTATAGTTAGCGATCAGGAACCTGCATTCAGATCAATAGATTTCATTGGTTTTCTTGCCGATCTTGGAATAGAAATTCACTTTGCTAGTAGCTCCAATACAAACGGCATCGTAGAACGTTTTCATTCAACTCTAATTGAAATCTATAGAACGAATAAAACAAAATTCAACGAACATAACTTGATGAGCAGATAAACATAATGATCGACATCTATAACAACACGTTCCACGATGCCACACAACAAAAACCCAGAGATTTAATTTTTAATACACGCAATACTACAAACACTGAAGAAATAAATGAAAAATTTCAAAATTACAATCCGCGGCTAATCGAATTGGCAAAAAGAAAACTTAAATACGAGGAAAAAAATCAAGATAATCAAATTCCAGTAGAGCTTAACCCTAATGAGGAAAAATACGTACGGATTACACAGAGGCAGAATAAAGATAAAAACCCGTACAAGCTAGCTAAAGTTAAAACAACGAATTCCTAACTTTTAACGATCGCAATGACATTAAAATTCACAAAAATCGTATAAGGAAATAGCATCAATATTTATAGATTGTAATGATGTAAAAATCCAACAAAGATTTGATATTCCTAATCAATACAAAGCATGTAAAGAATTCCAAATTATACTTAACCACATGGGTAAACTAAAGACAAGCACCTTCTCAATCATCTTTACAGACTTGTACCGCTGACAGCAGCCACCATGTATCACGATGTCTCAACACAAAATGGACTACTAATCATCAAAACAGACAAAGTTCGCATCAGGACAGGGTTTGAACGAGTATTGCATAAAGTCAATCTTGAAGATCTAAAACAGAACATCAATTTTATAGAGCATATTTCCACTAACTTAAACATGTCAGACCACATAAGCCAAACGTTAAACTTCAAATTAAATAAAGCCAACGAGAAATTACTAGCACTGTATCCAAGACGCACTAAGAGAGGACTCATAAACGCACTAGGGACCGCAATTAAATTCATCTCTGAAATCCTGATCAAACAGATTTAGATATGATAAATCAAAATTTGAAACCCTAGAAGTAAACAGCAATAAAATTATAAATAACCAAGCTAGACAAATCCGAATCAATAATTTGTTACAGGATACAATCAATAAAGTTGCAAAATCTTTAAGATCAATCAAACAGGAAGTAAACTCAAAACACTTAGATTTCAAAAATGATTTAGAACTCATTAATCTGATATTTAATATTGACATCATCATAAGAACACTTGAAGATATAGAAGAACAAATAGCCTTTTCTAAAAATAACTTTCTAAATAAAAACATTCTTAGTCCAAACGAAAAAGAATATATTTGGAAATCCCTTAAGGAACAACAACTCAACATTAAATTTGAGGACGAAATTTACAAATTCATAGAAGCGATTGTTTCACTGCAAAATAACCACATTATAATAATTGTAAAGATCCCTACAATTGAACAGCAGGAATATACTCTGATGCAGATCGAACCAGTCAACGCAAATGGAAACCGGATAGACACAGCTATTCGTTACATAGCTGCCCATCAACAGACGTTCTACGAGCAGAAGGAGAGATGCTACATTTGCGTCAACGACAATCCAGTGAACGACGAATGCGTATTCAATATATTGGTAAACCAGAAAGCCAGGTGTCGAATGCACAAACAATCAGATCAACCGATCGTGAAGGAGTTAAACGCCGGGACCATCCTAATCAACACAGATACAGCGGTCCACATTCTAGATTCATGCGGAGACTCTCGCATAGTATCATCACCCACAATAGTTGAAGCAGGTAATTGCACAATCACAGTGCAAAACACCACATTTAAGGGCAACCCAAAAGCCATAAAACAGCAAGAATATTTCACACCCATTTTTGGGAAGGAAATAGAGGTATCTAAAAGGAATACAAATATTGAAGAGGTGCACCAGATGAACCTACAAAACCTGGAAGAAATAAAGAAACTCAAACTGCATATTGCCGGTTCCCACATGCTAGGAGCAATAGCTCTCGCTTCCTTAATCTTGTTACCGTTAATCATTTTCTGTATTCGTAGATACAAAATTCAACACAGAAATCAGTTTCACCAAACTGATAAAAAGGATATCGTTTCGTTAAGTATTTCCAGCAACCCAGCTAGCGACGATTCAAAAGAAGACCAGAGAGAGAAACCGTTTCGTTTCATGGAAACACTTTTTCCAAGACCCGAATCTGTATTTTACGGGAAACCAAGTAATCAACCGAGGACGCTTGAAACCTAGGGGGGAGACGTTATGACGGAACCCGCCACCAGCATAGAGACACATTCGGCCGATGCAACCAATTCCAATTATTGATGACCTACGCACATGGACGACACTCGCAACGTAGCCAACCTATCGGACCCGTGAACCCAACAGAGGACGATCAACCCAGTTGAAGGAATTGCTGACGCTGCAGAAGTGATTATATAAAACTAGTTGTGCAAGAGAAAATCAGCCAGTCTGAAGTGTGGATTTAAGTTGAATGTAATTAATTTTATTTGGTTAGAAATAAATTATTTTTTTATCGTAATTCGAGCGATTAGCTCTTTACTTATACAATGGCAGGCATAGAAAAGCCTCAATTATAACGGTTACTTTAAATGCTAATAGGGAACCCTTAGTTGAAAACAGGTTAAGTTGCAGTTGAAATGTAGACCAATAGACCAAAAAATGTTTCGATATTGTAGACTGTGTGTCAACTTACTTTGTTTTGTGTTGAACATATAGAATTGTATTTTTTGTTTGGTAGGTAGATACATAGTAAAGCACGTGAGTTAAAATTTATGCATTAGTTGTTCAATAATTTCGATTTCACATGGAGGCTTCTATAATGAGTACTCCTGATTGTTGATTATTGCATTGTCAAATTGCCAAAATATGTACACACATTTCCATCTCAAACAGAGAGAAATCCCTCAGTGCCGGACAACTTAGTCACATTACGATGATATACCTTGATAATGACTGAAGATAAAAAAATCACGGATTACAAAACCGTCCTCCAATATCGTAAACTTTAGCGGCATTTTAAAATATAACCGCGTTCCTACTCGCTTAAATCTAATACAAGGAGGTCGGTCTTTGCAAGGGGAATACGTTCCACGTACATCCGCGTAAAACAACGTTGTGAAAACAATCGCGTAGAAAAACTACGTAAATGTCGAAATTCGTTTAAAAAACTGAAGGGTTATGTACAAGACACGACCGCCCAACGTAAACTACGTAGAACAGTTTGGTGCATTGAAGAATGTAGTCATATTTTAAGATAATTCATTTGATTACTTATGCCACTGGTTTAGAACCAAATTACAATAACTTAAAATATAAAAAAGTGTTGAATACCGTAGTCAGGGGTGACGTCCGAGCCCTCACCGACAGTCTGGAGGTCGGATAACAAAACCGTTCAAAAAGGTCACTTATAATTCAGTTATTTTATTGTTCTCAGATACATCAAATCTATTCTACAAGCATTATATGTAGTTGAAACAGTGACCCATTCTCACCCCCATTTGACCCGTTGTCTCCCCGACGACGGTACGATAACTTAAAATTTTAACTTTAAAACCCCAAGTGGTAATAATGCTTTTCGCAATTCCAACTGTTGCATTCGACTTAGAGTAAAATTAGTAGGGATTCAGTTTCATTCCATATTTTCGACAACTATTCTAGTTTATTTGTAGTAATATATAGGTGGAAATAGTGGAGTATGATTATTAAATAATATTATTCTGAAATAAAAATAACTCACTAGCGTTACATGGTTATGATATCCCAAGCAGCACACGTTGTGCCAATCTTGTTGCAGTAACCATATTGTGAGAGAATTCGGGCATATATAAGTCACTGTGATCGATGTGCTATATGTGTGTTGCTGGGGGTGAATACTGGTGAGTGCGTGTACTACGATTTAGCGATTTTACGACAGATGCGAGACGATACCACGGTGTGTTTGTCCGAAGAGGCTAATTTTCAAAAAATCAGTATCTCTAAAACACTCACTACACGAAAGTATAGGTTTTCCTCTTTCACGTAGGTGTATTTTTAAAATGTTCTATCGGGGGTCATTTTTCCATACATTTTTGGGGGGTTTAAATTGGTGGGTGTTTTAGAGATACTGATTTTTTAAAAATAATATTTCCCCATAGAGACACCGTGATACGCATCGGCCCTGGACCTTGCAAAGAATCTCTGCTCTGGCTACGGACAAACAGGTGCCTCTGTTCAATGGTAGTCAGAGCATCGAGTCATCACTGGTGGAAGAATACGAGCCTTGGACCTTTGGCAGAATCTCCGCCTTCTGTTGGAGTGACGAGGAATAGTTGGCAGAGAAGGGATAGTCGTATTGTTGAGTCCGACAAAGAAGCGCGAGTCGATAAAACCCGGTTGCGCCAACTAGAAATCAACAAATACTAGCCATGTACCGTTTTGACTCAAATTCCGAACATGACTCATATTCCGAACTTTAGCTTTTAAATGCCCATTTTAACTTTATTCGTGTAATTTTCTCCACAGGAGTTAGAATTCGTTTGTTATCTTGATCCTCAGTGCGGAAAACCAATGACAGTTTTAGCACAGACAAACAGACATAACACATTGAACATTTACTCATCAAATTCATCGTCGTTCAAACACTAACGACATCTGTTGATTTCAGTTAGTTGGGCAAATCACGAACCAGATGGCGGTAGTGAGCAAACGTCAAACTCGAACAAAAACGATGCACGCGCCACGAGTGATCAATTGGCCAACTAATGATTATCTGAATTGACCAGTAAATCAGTAAACGATGGGAATTTGAGGAGTGTTATGTCTGTTTGTCTGTGGTTTTAGTTTTAGGGCGCTAAAACGCCAGTGTTCGGGATATGGGTCATATTCGGGATTTGAGTCAGAACGGTACCAAAAACCAAGCCATTCGGTTGAGATGCGCCAGAGTAGTAAACGCTGCGGACGGGAATAGGGTACCGTCGTGCGGGGCTTCTTTTGAAAAATCAGGGGCTACTTTGGACATTTTAAAACAAGAATTATAACGAAAATTACTGTAAAATTGCCATTATCACCAATCGGGTGTCTTGTTGATAGTTGGACGGCAACTTTGTGTTACAAATTTGGTATTTTTTGCGTTTATTTTTTTCAAAAAATAAAAAATCCAAAGTAGCCCCCGGAATCAAAAGAAGCCCCGCACGACGGTATTTGTGCTATTTTATTACAATCTAACTCCCACTATCTGGCAGTGGCATTATGGATAACATACTCGTGCAACCATATTATTAATATAATTGCAAGAATCTTAGATCCGGGAACTAGAAAGTAATAGTTCTATTATAACCTATAGCCCGTTTCAATAAAGTATGCGTTCCGAAGCTATATCCGTTTACAATGATGATTGTACATGATATACCCACAGAGTATCTGAAGTGCATTCAAACTTCCTGAATTAAAATTGAATTCTTTTGATTTTGGCGCATATTTAATAATAAAAATATTATTAACAATTTACAGTTTATCATAAAATGGCTCACCATTTTCCTAAGTTATCTTTGAATCGAAAATGTTTGTTCATTTGCATTGCGAGTATGACATTGCATTGCCGTTGCTAACAATCGATCATCCTATCCTTGCACAAACATGCGCTTGTATGTATATCGCCGACTGCAGTCACTGCTGTGGCCCTACTTTTTGTGGCAAACTGGTGCGAAGCACCGCACAAAAAGAAGAGCCCAAAAACCAACTACACTGAACGACGGCCGAATAAGACTCACGTTGCGAACGGGAAAAAGAGGTGCTGCCAAAATGGTCCAATACCCTACTTTAACGTTGATAATCAAATGTTTCAATATAACTGGAAAATTCGTGGAGAGTTTGCGCGTCGATTGATATATAAATCTCAAAAATCCATCGAAAGATGAATGCGCTATTAACGTTCAAAATCTTACATGATTTCGTGACGGTCTTGGATTTGGAAATTTTCATTTGTCACCCTGTATCCGAGTCTTCCCCTTAGACGTAGTTTACGTCAAAAATCAAGTGATTTATGCAATCCGCTTAAAAAGCAATCCAAGTACATATACACATTCATAACACAATCCTTCACTTGTGTAAAGATAAGTCAGTGCAAGTAGTGCGACTTTTAAAGGAAATTACATAAAACTTAAAGTTCCCACCTTTTTCGAAGTCGAAAAAAAATTGCACAGGAAAGCAACCGAAAGAATTTTTGAAACTCTTCTCAACAAGTCTAAAGGCTATTCAATTACAAATGGTTAGAAGTACGGAGTTGGACTTTTCTTATGCTTATGTTTTTCGTAGAATGTCCTTATACTCTGTCATTGAGGATATTTCAAATATCTACGCAAATCAACACCAAAATGCTAAGCCAAGCCAGCCAAGCAATGTCTGTTGATTGTAACCGATGTTTTGTACCGTGCTCAAAGCGGCGCTCACAGCTGCGCTGAAAACATCAATGTTCGAGCGCCGCTGTGAGCGCGGTGCAAAACATGAGCATCCAGCCTACGCTCGGGTTCATGCTCATTTTTACGAGTGCACGTTCGAGCCCGAAGCGAATGTTCATTCGAGTGCGGCAGCACGGATAAACATTTGCGCGGGGCTGCACCTTGAAGACTGTAAATAATCCATCTTTGCTTTAAGCTATCGTACTAAACCAGAATAAATTTAGTTATTTTCACTAATAAAAGTTTTTCTAATTTTAGGACAACATTATGAAGGCTACCACGCTCATCATTTTCGCCGTGATCATCTCTTCATCTACAGCAAGATCCTCCCCTAGCTCCAAATAACCGATCTCCAACGAAATCCTGGTTTATTAACACTAGACATTGGGAAAACCTTTGTAAAAATTGGGAAGCATCAAATTTACCACACAATTGACTTGAAACGATACGAACCAATTCTTGCAAAGCTCGAAATTATCCTTCAAGGAATCAAAAGTTTTGAAAATTATACAGATATAACCAAAATGCTTGAGTCAAAATTTTGCAATACTCAAACTCTGTTTCACAACCTAATGCCAAGACATAGAAACAGACGAGGATTGTTCAATTTTCTCGGTTCTACTCTAAAACAAATTACAGGCAATCTGGACGATAATGATCTAATAAAAATTTCGGAGAATATCAGAAAGTTAGAGTCCAATAACGAAATTTTGATAAACGAAAATAACGAACAAGTCCAAATCAATAGCCAACTTCAAGATAGGATGAATAGAATTATCAGACAGTTAGAAAAGGACCATGATCAAATCAAACGAAGTCTAATAGATTCACGAACTAGTTCAGGTGTAGCGAAAAATTTGATAATTCTACAAGACATTCTAAAAACCAATATTTTAATTGATAATGTAAATGATCACTTTAGAACCATTTTTGAAATAGTACAGCTAGCCAAATTAAGAGTTATATCCAAAGATATTTTGACTCCTGATGAATTAAAAATTATAATACAACAATTTGAAACCCAAAAGCTTAACGTAGAAACCGTAGATCAAATGTACGAATTCCTTGAAATAAGCAGCTTCCATAATGAAACTAAGATTATTTTTGTAATTGAAATTCCCTCGCTCGAAACTCTTGCCTATAAAACTCTCTTACTAGAACCTTTGATAATTAAAGATAGGACGCTGAAGGTACCGGCAACCATAGCAATCATCAACGATTTCAATCTCTACTTCATCAACAAACCCTGCCAGGAAATAGGACGCAACCACATCTGTAGCTTGAAAAACCTTCAAAACTCGACAAACGATGGCTGTTTCTCAATGCTTCTCAACGGAAAACCAGCAAACTGCTCATTTAAGGAAGTAAGCCAAGTATCGGTGGTAAAACCATTAACCCCAAATCATTTGGTCGTCAAGCAAATCAAAAACCAAGAGATCATTACTTCTTGTGGAATACATAACAGAACTCTAACTGGCACATTTTTAATAGAATACCATAACTGTACTATCTATATCGATGGGTTGGAATTCACCAACAAAGAATGGTATAAAACAGGTCAGTTATCAATCGTTCCACTGGACGGTTTGGACATCCAAATTAAAGACCTAGAGCCTGAGATGAGTTTCGAAAAAATCCACATCAACAATAGACATCATCTGGATTCTCTAAGAAAAACTCAGATTAATCCACCTACAGTGAGATTTTGACCCTTCCTTAAGCCCCAAACGCAATACAACGGAACGGCGACGGAAACGGCAAATTTGTCAGAAAATATATGGGCTAACTGTCAAACTTTCCGTTTCCGTCGCCGTTCCGTTGTATTGCGTTTGGGGCTTTAATTATAAGGAATTTTTTCCAGACTCCAGTATTTAATCCGAGATAAAACTACTCAGATTCCCACGGTGATTTACTGTGAAGCTGACAAAATAATTGCCTACCCAAAGGCGGATGTCATGGGTTGAATGACAACTTAACGAATGATAACGTACTGTGCTTCATGCTGCCTATCTATAAGGCGCTCGTCGGATTGAATAACTATTGTGACATGGTTAGTAGCTATCGTAACGGTGGTTTAATATATTGTACATACTCGTAATTTCCAGAGACCTCGATATTAATTAATCCAGAACTAACTAAATCAGTCATTGATCTGAGCGAAACTCAATAGCGTTCAATAATAACATATATTTCGCCTTATGGATGCCTAATTTGGTAAAACTAAACTTGTTCAATGCCTTAAAAATGAGCGAGATTTTTATGGTAGTAAATTTCAGAATTTGCACACATACGCACACATACATGCATACAAGTGATCTATTAGTGTCTCAAAACATGCTCACATTTGCTATCTAGCTTCCACTGAAGAAATTTTTGATATCCCTTTCAATTTTTACGTTTTTGCTTTTCTGGGAAGATTTTTTTGTACATGCTTTTATATATTCCTCATTAAAATCATTTGTTTCTTTGAAACAAATCAGAAAAGTAGGCATAATTCCATGTCATATTATTTGTTATAATTATATTTTCAATGTCAAAGTGTATTTGTTTAAAAAACCATACATTTTATTTAATAATTCACGAGATTTCTTGATAGATCAATACGTAACACACCTGCGTAACTTAGCTTAGCTTTAGCTTAGCTTTGACTGACTACACATATCTATGGTTGCTACTCCGTGATTGACCAGAATCAGTGAAATTGCACAAAGAATCAACTGAATGATTGACTGGGATTGTTCAAGCATTCTCAGTGTGCAAGTTTCAGTAACTCTAAAATTCAAATGATCAATAACGGCGCCGGCCACGTCCTTGTAGTCAGTTAGGAAGAAGGAAGGAATATTAGTAGGTGGTTTTTGCTATTTGAAGACCGTGTTTACCTCTGCGTCTCCACAAAAACCACAGGAAGGATTATTAGTTAATTGGTAGGCATCGTTGGATCTGGATTCACTCTGATAAGCGATACGACCGTGCCATTCATTATACACAGTGATTTTACCTAGCCATGAATCTGGCGCGAAAAGTAGTACAAACTAACTACCGGCCTACCGGGCGCGCAATACAGAACACAATATTCCGGCCGATCGCGCGATCGTTCTGCTGTCTGAAACAAGAGAAATCTCGCACTGAACTGATTTTTATTACCGGCCGCGCAAAGCAGAACACAATAATCCGGCCGATCGCGCGATCGTTCTGCTTTCCGAAACAAGAGAAATCTCGCACTGAACTGATTTTTATTACCGGCCGCGCAAAGCAGAACACAATAATCCGGCCGATCGCGCCATCGTTCTGCTGTCCGAAACAAGAGAAATCACGCACTGAACTGATTTTTATTACCGGCCGCGCAAAGCAGAACACAATAATCCGGCCGATCGCGCCATCGTTCTGCTGTCCGAAACAAGAGAAATCTCGCACTGAACTGATTTTTATTACCGGCCGCGCAAAGCAGAACACAATAATCCGGCCGATCGCGCGATCGTTCTGCTTTCCGAAACAAGAGAAATCTCGCACTGAACTGATTTTTATTACCGGCCGCGCAAAGCAGAACACAATAATCCGGCCGATCGCGCCATCGTTCTGCTGTCCGAAACAAGAGAAATCACGCACTGAACTGATTTTTATTACCGGCCGCGCAAATCAGAACACAATAATCCGGCCGATCGCGCCATCGTTCTGCTGTCCGAAACAAGAGAAATCTCGCACTGAACTCTCAATACGTAACACACCTGCGTAACGCATACAAAGTGAAATTATAGACACTTCCGAAGGAAGGGTCAAAACCATGAATTCTGTCGTACTAACGTCAATGTCTTTATCAGGCGTCAGCCTGCTTGCCATTATAATCGCCATTTTATTTTATATGAGCAGAAAAATTTTCCATGAGAAGCAACGTGCCAAACCAAACGGAAACGAGGACGTTTCGGACTTCAAGGAGGGGCCAGTTACGGACGTAAATGCAACCAGAGTCAAATTGCTGGAACGGCAACTGTTAGCGTCCAACTCTAAGCTAGCCACATTGGACCGGACGTAACCGGAGACCAACACCTTGCACATTCCGCACCGGTGTTATTGGAGCCGCGACCGACGCCCATGATTGATGGTTCTTGCCAGTATCAGCATAAAGTATTCCCCAGCTAGGTTCCATAATAATTAGTTAACAATAAAATTCATTCGTATTTCTTCACTCGAGCAGACAGGTCGATTGTTTAGTTTTTTTAAAAACGTATCTCGAACGACCAAAAACATAAGTTATGTATTCCAAATTGTCGGATTCAGATGACACACATGGACATATCATTGGGACTCATTCATTTTGGACAGATTCAAAGTATGTCATATTTACGCCAATGCAAGAAATCTATAAGATAGATAGATAAATTTATTTTAATATTCTTTATTATGTGGGCTACGAAGGGGCTAACAAGGCTCTGGTCCTCACAAGTTCCAACACTTTCGCTTCCATTGGTCGGCCGATGACAATCGACCGCCAGTTAAGGGTTGTGAACTTAGCTGGTAGTGTAGTCTGCGCACTGTTGTCCATCTTACATCAGCTAGCATCCGAAGCTTGACAAACAGTTCGTTTTTTGACATGAAGCAAAGGACACTAATTGGAACATGGGATGTTTTAAAGTAAGCCCAGGAAGGTAAGCTGGCACAATTCATCAGCGAGGCGTTGTTATATTATTTAAGGAATTCCTGAGGGAACGACTGCCTGTCTCAGGCACCGAGGAGTTGACTTCTTGCTTAGCGCCTAGGCAAAAGCGGCGCTCATCAACTGAGACCCAATTAATGGGAAAATAATCATTGCTAGATTCAGAACACGGGTTAGGAACCTCACGAGAATCCAATATTATGCGCCGACCGATGTTGCCGAGTTACATGACAAGGAGAATGTTTGGGGATAAAGCTTCGAAAGGTGACATCAAGATCTACATGGTCGACTTAAATGCGAAGATCGGCTCCGACAACATGGAGCATGAGTGTGTCATGGGAAGTCATGGTCTTGAGGAAATTAGTGAAAACAAAAATCGTTTACATATGCATCAGCCGAAAATGGAGACAAAAATGTTGCTTATAAAATAGATAAAAAAACTTTGCAGAAATAATTATAAAATGGATTTTTGAAAAAAAAACCATGATGAGGATAAATAATATTTTTCAGGTTTGTATATGTTTCCATCAAGATGCGGATTTATAACGCTCTTCGTCACAACCGTAGAGCTGCTCATAAGGTCAATAGGTGTTTGATGCTTTTTCAGCACATTTATGAGGCGTTTATTGATAGCAATAAGAGCGCCAATAAAACTGAGAAACTAGCTATGGTGATTACCATTATAAATCTTGTATAAAAATTGAATAAATCCAAGAAGTATGGAAATTGTAACTTGGGAACAGGCTCTGCATGTTGTAAAGCTTCAAGGGAACATCATGTTTTTTTGAAAGAAAAGCTCCACATTATACAATATACATAGTAGGGGAGACTGGGTAGACTTGATCCCCTTTTCTGATTTCAGATATATCACAGCCAAAAATGAATAAACATACGCAATTTCCTCACAGACTCTCTAAGAAATATAGTATTTAACTTTACTGATGTATGACAATCCTTAAATTATTGTTGTTATTGATACACAATCGATTTTTTGGAGTGCTGTCAAAAATCGACTTTTAAAATATTCGGGGGAAATTGATCCCTCTCCGAGAACATGCTTTGATAAAATTAGAAAGGTGTCCTCCGGTTTTTTAAATATTTTTCCTTCAAAATACGCGGAATTTTCGAATTGCTGTGCGTATACATGAACGATTTTTGTTATTGAATTTGGCAGCACATGCAATTTTAAAATTTGGGGAGACTTGATCCCCTTTTTATGATATCTACGTAATAAATAATTTTTCCTGACAACCCTTCATCAAATCTGTCAAATTTACAAAAAAATAGAAACCTGAGAATAGATTTATATTTTTTGAATTTTTTCGCCAAATTTTTGTATGGGTGACTAATGGGGGATCAAGTGTCCCCATATTGAGGCAATAACTTCAAATCCAAATATCCTAAAACTTTGATGGAATGTTAACATTTTCATCAGTACAGATCATTAAGCATATTTATGGCTTTGTGCTGTGAAAAAATGAAAGCATTTGGTCATTGTTATGAAAAGTTGTTCAAATTTTGCTTGGCCAATAAAAAAATCTTTAGGATGGTCAAAACATACAAATCGCCCTGCAGAATAAATAAGGTTGTCAATCCAAAAAATAACTCACCACATAAAGGTCATTTGTCTAGAGGATCAATACTAAAAAATACGCTGGAACAAAACTACTTTAGTCTTCGATAAAACAAGGGGTGATCAAGTCTCCCCGGGGATCAAGTCTACCCACCTTCCCCTATTGAGAAAAAAACAGCGAACGAGAGATCAAATATTTCTATGCTGGTAAACAGACTGACTGCATTCATTTCCACGACGTCATTAACCATGGCAGTGTACTAATTGTTATTTTGTGAATCAGATTTGTGGATTTTCATGTACAATATAATTCAAAACAGGAGAACGGTATCTGGCGGCCTCGCATGAATCACGAGTTGTACCAGGTGTATAAAGGTCTGGATATTTTTAAGCTTATACAACACGGCAGACTATGGTGGGCTGGACACGTTATTCGTATGCCAGAAGAACATCAAGCGAAGATAATATTTAGTAGAGAACCTGGAGGAGGCCACAGGCTTCGTGGAAGGCCGCGTACACGATGGGTTTTTGCAGTTGAAGAGGACCTGAGGACGCTCAATGTTCAGGGCGACTGGAAGCGATTGGCCTAGGATCGAGTCCAGTGGAGAAGGATATTCCATTCGGCGTAGGTTCATCGAAGAGCTGTAGCCCATCAAGTATAATTCATTAAATATGTTCTAAGCAATTATTAGATGGTGAATGTGGGTGAATGTCCCACGATTTTCTCTCTACACAAATGATCCACATCATCTTTGCGGAAGGAAGTTTTTAATACTACCCGAAGCTATTTTTATTTCAACAGTGCTTCTCAGCGCTATTTGTACCTACTGATCCCCTTACGATCTTTGCAAGGACCCGTACCTTCGTTTTACGTTGGACTCGTTTGCGGAAGTAAAATTCCTACAAGCGGTGGTAATCCTGCAATGGTCACCGTTCTGGAAAAAAAACCCTTAGAAGGTCACGTCTCCACGCTCAGCAATGAGCATTAATAAAAACAAGAGGAAGGGGGAGTCGCTGAATTATCCACTTTCTTCTAAGAAACAAGGTTTCAAGACCGAAGCGCGGAAAAATAGAAGGAAGCTGGAGACTTCAGATATTCCTTCTAGCTCTAACATTCAAAATAATTCTTCTCCTATCGAACTGAGCAATCATGATTTCATGACGAAATTGTGCAAATCGAATTTACCTCTAGCATAGGTGATTCGATCCATGCGAAAAAGCAAAGGATCCCGCCAATTGTGGTATCTGTTGCCGAGTTTTCTGGCTTTAGGAATGAGATTTTGAGTAGGGGATCAAGGTTTCATTTCAGATTGCCAGAAAGGGTGACTGCCGCGTTTTGCCGGGATCCTTTGACGATCGCAAACGTCTTCTTCAGTATTTAACTGAGAAGCGCCATAAATTCTTCACATACGACGACAAAACTGAGCGATTATTCAAAGTCGTCTTGAAAGGTCTTCCCAGTGATGATAAATCGCTGGATGAGATTAAAATTTAAATTTCCCAATTACTTGGACTTTCACCAGTCCAAGTAATAAGGATGAAAAACAGGCCTTGGAAAATTCGTTCAAAAACTAACGAATGCTTCATTTTTAGCCCGCAGTGAGGTTTTTATTTCGGTGCACCGATTGATGTGCGCTCGACGACATGCTGCTGGCTTCACGAACAAGGGAAGAGGCAAACACAAAGCATTTGTTTTATACATTGAAAGTGGGGAGTTTTGAACGTGGAATCTTCACAAGCCACGTAGTGCCGAGGAGGCATCGTTCAGTAGGGCAGCGTGAAATGAGGATGCTTCCTTCGTTCATCACCAGTGTTTCAGATGCGAATGAGTGTTGTGTAAATACAAAACCATATTAGCGAGAAAGAGAGAGAAGGCATTATATACCTCTCTTTTAGACATTCATTATAACTTAAATGTGCAACTCAGTATAAGTGAGGCAAGAGAGTTAAACATTCTCTGCACAAGCGGGTGCTTGATTTCACTCTCCCGCTGTTTCGTACAGCAGTGCCATATGGAGCGAGGAAGCATTCTTCACTAAGCAAATTGAAACTGTTCTCTCATGAAGCTACCTTCATCGGGAGTATATCTGGTGCTGAAGCATCGGTCCTCAGCTTCATTGCTTCATTCATCCAAGCCCTGATGAAAAAGAAATCTTGCTCTGGTACTTCCCAGAGGGGTATTTCTCAAGAATTTTATTTAGTTTACTTTAACAAAACTGCCAAAAGTGTAAGTGCCAAAAGTGGGGTCACGGAACTAAACATTGTCACATGAATGCTAAATGCATGATTTGTGGTGGAACCTCTCACGCCAAGGACGCCTGTCCTGTGAGAGAAGATTCCGATAAATTTAAATGTGCCAATTGTGGGGACAATCATAAATACAATTTCTGGGAATGCCCTTCACGCAAAAATGTTTTGAATTCCCGTGCAAAATTGTTTCAAACGCTCAAAATCCGCAATCATTTGCCGGTCGAGCAATTCATACCCATCACATTCAACGAACAAACTTTGCTCCTACCTCTCACCGGGTAACGAGCAGTTCGTCGAATTCTAATGCATCGCTGCAGGCAGGCAAAATTTCATTCCTGAACATTTACCGACGATGAATGATTTTCATACCCATTCTTCAACGAAAAATAACATTCGTTCTGACTGCTTCCGACTTTGATTTTCTAAATGAACAATTGCATCACATGATTAATGCAATGTTTAAAGCAAATACCAAAACTGTTCAGGTTGGTATCAAATTTACTCAAAAAATTGTTATTGGACTTCGTTTTAATGGATCCAAATAATTCTTTGGAAATTTCAAATTGGAATTCCCTCTCTTTAAAAGGTAAGGCAGATGAATTATTCAACTTCCTATCAGTTCATAATGTGCTCATTGCCAAAAGAGATCCAAAGTATTTCATTTACCGAAATGATCGTCTTGACAGCGCCTGTGGTGGTGTCGCCATTGTCATTAAAAGACGTATCAAACATAAATTATATTCTTCGTTTGAAACCAAAGTTTTCGAAACCTTGGGAGTTTCTTTTGAAACAAATTTTGGACACTTCTCTTTTATTGCTGCCTACTTGCCTTTCCAATCCAATGGGCAGCAAAGGAATTTGTTGAGAGCTGATCTTCAAATTCTAGCTCGCAACAAATCCAAATTTTTCATAATTGGTGACTTCAATGCCAAACACCGTTCGTGGAATAATTTATTTATTTATTATCAGACTAAGGCCGGAGTGGCCTGTGCTGCACATAAAAGTCTTCTCCATTCAGCTCGGTCCATGGCTGCACTTCGCCAAACACGCAGTCTGCGGAGGGTCCGCAAATCGTCCTCAACCTGATCGATCCACCTTGCCCGCTGTGCACCTCGCCTTCTTGTTCCCGTCGGATCGTTGTCGAGAACCATTTTCACCGGATTACTGTCCGACATTCTGGCTACGTGTCCGGCCCACCGCAGTCTTCCGATTTTCGCGGTGTGAACGATAGATGGTCCTCCCAACAGCTGATGCAACTCGTGGTTCATTCGCCTCCTCTACGTACCGTCCGCCATCTGCACTCCACCATAGATGGTACGCAACACTTTCCTTTCAAAAACTCCCAATGCGCGTTGGTCCTCCACGAGCATCCTCCAGGTCTCGTGTCCGTAGAGAACTACCGGTCTTATAAGCGTTTTGTAGATAGTCAGTTTGATACGGCGGCGAACTCTATTCGGCGTCTTGCGGAGTCCAAAGTACGTTCGATTTCCAGCCACTATGCGCCTCCGAATTTCTCTGCTGGTATCGTTATCGGCGGTCACCAGTGAGCCCAAGTACACGAATTCTTCAACCACCTCGATTTCGTCACCAGCGATAGAAACTCGTGGTGGGTGGCTTACATTAACTCTCTTGAGCCTCTTCCTATCATGTACTTCGCCTTCGACGTGTTGATGACCAGTCCAATCCGTTTAGCTTCACTTTTCAGTCTGATGTAGGCTTCCTCCATCCTCTCAAAGTTACGTGCCATGATATCAATGTCGTCAGCGAAACCAAATAACTGGACGGTCTTCCGGACTTCCATCGTACCACTCGTGTCAATCCCTGCCCTTCGTATTACTCCCTCCAGAGCGATGTTGAATAGCAGACACGAAAGACCATCACCTTGCCGTAACACTCTACGCGTTTTGAAGGGACTCGAGAATGCCCCTGAAACTCGAACTACGCACATCACCCGATCTATCGTCACCTTGATCAACCGTATCAGTTTATCCGGAAATCTGTTTCGTGCATTAGCTGCCATAGCTGGTCCCGATCGATTGTATCATATGCGGCTTTGAAGTCGATAAATAGATGATGTGTGGGCACGTTGTATTCGCGGCATTTCTGCAATACCTGACGTATGGCGAACACCTGGTCTGTGGTAGAACGTTCACCCATAAATCCCGCCTGGTACTTCCCCACGAACTCTCTTGAAATTGGTGTTAGTCGGCGGCATAAAATTTGGGAGAGTACCGGCGGCGTTCAGCAATGTAATTGAGCGGTAGTTGCTACAATCAATTTTTGTAGATGGGACACACGACACCTTCCATCCACTCCTGCGGCAGAACCTCATCCTCCCAAACCTTGGTAATCAATCACCCAGTGCAGCGCTCTAGCCAGTGCCTCACCACCGTGTTTAAACAGCTCTCCTGGTAGTTGGTCAACTCCAGGGGCTTTGTTGTTTTTCAGCCGGCCGATCTCCTCCAGGATTTCCTGGAGATTTAGAGCCGGAAGTCGCATGTCCTGCGCGCGTGCTCCTAGGCTCATTACCATACCGCCACCGTTGTCTGCCATATCGCCATTCAGGTGCTCTTCGTAGTGCTGCCGCCACCTTTGGATCACCTCACGCTCGTTTGTAACAAGGTTCCCGTTTATGTCCCTACACATATCGGGCGGTGGCACGTGACCCTTACGTGAACGGTTCAACTTCTCATAGAACTTTCGTGCGTTATTAGCGAGGTACAGCTCCTCCGTCTCTTCACGGTCTCGTTCTTCCTGCTGTCGCTTTCCCCCGGAAAATCAAGTTTTGTCTGTTCCTCGCCCGTTTGTATCGTGCCTCGTTCGCCCTCGTGCGGTGTTGCAGCAATCTCGCCCATGCTGCATTCTTCTCCTCAACTAACTGCTAACATTCGCCGTCATACCAGTTGTTTCTCTGATCCGGAGCCACCGTGCCTAGTGGAGCGGTTGCGGTGCTTCAAATGGCGGATCGAATATCTCTCCAGCCATCTTCAAGAGATGCTGCGCCTAGCTGCTCTTCTATTGGGAGTGCCACTTCCAGCTGCTGCGCGTAGTCTTGGGCTAGTCTACCGTCTAAAAGCCGCCCAATGTTTAGCCGCGGCGGACGACTCCGACGCGTGTTGTACACCGTCGAGAGTTTTGAACGCAGACATACTGCAACGAGGTAGTGGTCGGATTCAATATTCGCACTGCGGTAAGTGCGTACGTTCGTGATGTCGGAGAAGAATTTACCGTCGATTAGAACGTGGTCGATTTAGTTTTCCGTTACTTGATTAGGTGATTTCCATGTGGCTTTGTGGATATTTTTGCGGGGGAAGAAAGTGCTTCGGACTACCATTCCGCGGGAGGCTGCAAAGTTTATGCATCGTTGGCCGTTGTCATTCGATACGGTGTGCAGACTATCCGGTCCGATGACCGGTCTATACATTTCCTCCGTTCCTACCTGAGCGTTCATGTCACCGATGACGATTTTGACGTCCCGTAGTGAGCATCCATCGTATATCTGCTCCAGTTGCGCATAGAACGCTTCTTTCTCGTCGTCGGATCTCCCTTCGTGTGGGCAGTGCACGTTGATGATGGTATAGTTGAAGAAACGGCTTTTTATCCTCACGCGTGGGCGCATCTTTCCCAGCACTATGAAGCCGGTTCTCAGCTCGTTGGTGGTGCCACAGCTTTGGTAGAAGGTAGCCGCTCGATGCCCGCTTTTCCACACTTTCTGTCCTGTCCAGCAGATTTCCTGCAGCGCTACGACATCGAAGTTGCGGGGATGTAATTCATCGTAGATTATCCTGTCGCAACCTGCGAAGCCTAGCGACTTGCAGTTCCATGTTCCAAGCTTCCAATCGTGATCCTTTATTCGTCGCCTAGGTCGTTGCCGATTGTATCGAGTCGTATTATCTTCTATGTCGTTCGTAATAGTTGTTTTTAAAGGCGGCTTATTGGGCCTGCGCAAACCTCCTGTCTCGTCGGAGGGCCGTCGTGTCAGGGCTGTTTAGCGTCCCACCTAACACCAGGACTTGGGCTTGTGCGCTTTGAGCGGCACACGGTCGCTTTGGCGGAGCCTACTTGCGGATACATGCAGCTTTTATAGAGGTTTAACAGGGCCCACTGTCAAACCCCACCACATCCTAGGCAGGCGCCACAACTCGCAGATGGCCTGGGGATCGTCAAGCCCTTGGACATAGTCCCTGCTGCCCAGTCATTCATATGAAATAAAATAATATAACTTTTGTTCCATTCTTAGAAAGTTTTTCGAACAAACTAAAAGTTAAAAAAATACACGCATTTGGAAGTGCCCCATTTCTAAATGATCTGATCTTTACTCGCAACAAGTTGCATTCGATGGGGAATGCGGTCACATTATTTGCTATTGAAATTATCTCGATCGGACATTTCAATTTGGATTTTTTCCCAAAGATCCCCCTTTGGAATTTTTTTTCAAGGGTTGTGCTAATGCATAGTAATTAATGCAAAAAACATGCAAAATGATAGGAAAAATGCGATCTATTACACTTAAGTGCTTTTTCGACATTTTTTATGTGATTTTTTTTCAATATATTTCACGATGCACGTTAAAGGCATCATCGCCGCTAGTTGGATTAATCTGGGTTTTTTTTTAATATTATTGTCGAGTTTTTTTATTTTTGAATATGAAATAATTTTGATCAATCATTTATCTATTTAGCAAGCGTCTGCAAACGCCTTAAGGCAGACAATTATAGTTGGAATTTCTTACGCTGAGGTGATGTACATCGATTGTTTCGAGAAAGGGATCAGTGCAATTATCAAGTTTTTTAACAATACAAATCCAAATTTCGAAACAAAAACTATGGATCAACTAAGAAAATAAGATTACTTATCACATAATAGGTGCGAGTTTAATTTATTTGATTTTATTTTTCAAATTTTGGCGAAAAATAAATTCAAATTCATCCGAAAAGCAGCAAGTTTAGTCAAGATTAGGATACCTAACTCACAGTAAGTACTTGTAATATCAGAAAATAATATTTTATTCATTTCTTGAAAATGGTCAAACTAATAAATGTTACCCCGGCGATCAAAGTTCCCCCGGATTACGGTACTTGGCGAGTCACAGACGAAAGAAAATCGAAAAAGGCGAATGAACCTTGAATTAGATCGTGTGTTGGGAGAAATATACCAACACTGGAACCGGGAAATTATAGTGGGCTGTGCACGAAGCCAGAATGTCGACCCAAAGCGTGTTAGGATATCAGTGTAGTCATTAGATTGAACAAATCATTCTTATTAGGTTTGGCTTTAATCAGGGCTCCATTTTTGGCCACTTTAGCGAGTCAGGAGGGGTTCGTTAGTTTTGATAAGATATATGTATATTGTATACTTACTGGCTTTGTACATTTAATTGAAACGGATAGATTGTTTTCGAAACATAAATATGTTAACTGGGTGGTTAATAGAACACTAAACCGGTACAATTATTCTAATAGAATCAGAAGCATTTAGTGCCAAATTTATTTAGATTATTTTAAAGTGTTCATAGAATAAAATTATGTACCTTTGTAATCAGCATTTCTAAACATGATTATATGATTTGCAAAAAAATCGTCCTCTATGCCGTAACTAATTTGTTTTTTGTTTTTCAATTATTTACGGTGAAATGGATACCAATGCAGTTGTAATCCGTACATGCATTGGTTAAATAATCCGGTAGGCTCAGCTTGTGCACTATTTGTGTTTCACATAAAACGAGTGTGGTTTGCAAGAATAGAAAGGCTGGCTGGTAGCACTCTCGCCATGCGATTTGAGAAAATCAATATTTGTATGTAGAGACTGTGCACAGTGTGCACTAGCGTATGGAAGGAAATGAAAATCTGTTCCAACGGTAGCACTTCAAAGTCAGCCCGGGGTTATACAGCCAACCAGTTTAGAAAAAAAAATGGTTTGATGAAGTTTTGGGTAAACCGTCAACATGGAGCTGCATATCTTACCGTTACATAACTCTCGTGGTTCCTGATATCCGCGATGGACCAAGGCAGCATCGATGCCGAGAACCTAGGATCCACGGATGCTGAACCTCGCCATGTCAGTGTCGTGAGACGGGTTTTCATACTAGGATGTTCCACTTTGATAGATTTTCGGGAATATGCGACTCCAACGAAACACTAGACTAACGTTTTATCAAACCACTGAGCACTTCAAAATATTTTTAAGCTGATTACTTCTTATGCGGCATTTCGAACGAATACTAAACTTTGAACATTCAAGAAATCACCCATAACTAAATGCTATCACAAAAATGGCTGTTGATGTAATTGGGGCTCAATTTCAGATTTAACTATCAAATGAATTCTTCATACACTCATATCGCTTCTACACTCATTGATTACAGCTTTCCACAAGAAACGAACGCATTAAATTCTCCGAGGTATCTTCTTTAGAACAGAAATTTCATCACAAGGCTTCACCCCAAATCGATTTTTGTTTCACTGAAAATGATATTGACTGCACCGTATTACAGTCATTACAAATTTCACTTGCGTGTCGCGGCGACGGATATCTGCGTTGCTCACAACTGACCGCGAACGCTAGTAAAAACGATTCTGCTAATGCCGATTTTCATCCAACTAGAGACCTTAATTTGCAGCAAGTAAACAAGTGACATGGAATTAGTACTGGGCAGTAGAGTTTAAAATTTGAATGGGACTATTTTCCCTAAACCGAAGAAGGACGTGCGTTGTCGCGGTGTAAACTATCCAGCGCAGAATGAGGGTATGAACAAAACAAAAATGTCTAACTGTTCGTTTGTATCCACCTCTAGGGCAATATGCTATATCGTTGTGTGAATGAATTCATATGCGATACACGGAATATGTATAAGAACAGCATGCACAATACATGCTCTTCTCCAAAGAGGCGATGGTTTTTGCACCTATGCTAGAGTGGGATGGACAAGACGAATATCATGACGCTTCCACTATGCTCAGAGTTATGCTGATATTTATGCTCCCGACCGATCTCTCTTCTCTCTTTTGCTACTACATACCTACATGAAGAATCACAGCTGGAGAAAGAAACGTCAGTTCGATATGTTTGAATTGTGATTAGGGCACTTTTTCCTACCAATTATAATGGGCTATGTAGTATAATATGCACCCTGAAATTTTGTAAACATTTTCTTTTACTTTTTCGTTGAATAGCAATTCAGTCGCCGTTTATATGGAAGTGTACATGGAACATTGCGTGCAACGACCCAGCGATAGAGTCGCGGCGATGGAATCGCTTAGGTTCGGGGGGAGCCTTCTATAGAGTGAACACTTCAATTGTTTGTTTTTAAGCTTCAGGCAAAATGCAATGGTAACCGAGGTGACTGTAAATGAATGCATAGTAATATCAAGCTCTGTCTAAAATACAGGCAAAAGTTGCAAACGAGAGGGTTGTAATTATTCAATTAAAGGTTAGTAAGTATTCGATTAAAATTGGCATATAATCAATGATCGACAGCGCATACTTTAAATGCTTTATCGTCAGTTGTGAATTGAGCTTGCTATTGACACACTCAACTCTCAACAAATGTTTATCAATAAAATAATTTAACAAACATATTTTGTCTTGAATGTTCCATTATTTGAAAAAAGATATTGTTTTGATAAAAAAATGACAACAGAGAAATAGATTTAGTTGACAAAACAACGCAAAAATCATAAGATTATCAATTTGAAATAAAATTAACAAACTCCTACACATATTTGTAATTATTCAACATGCATCAGCAAATTTGTATTCACGCAGATAAACTATAATAAGTAAACTTGAACCGATTTTTTTTCAGAAACCAAAAAGGGATGGGGTTTAAATAACAAAATTATTCGTTTTCCAATTTATTTTGAATTAACGCTTCTTTTGAAACTTATTTTCAAGTAAAATTTGATCTTTTAGCTACTTTTTCTCTGCTTATCTGAATATTCCAAAAAGATTTATTCACTTGGCTGGCGAAAGCCTCGCTCATAATGTAACAAAAATCTACGGAGAAACAAAGAATTTAAAATTTTATTGGTTTGTGCATATTAACCCTTTCCCTTATGTAGGACCAAGGCAGGTTATATGAGAGAGGGAGAGCTTAAAGCGCACACACATTTATACTTGCTTTATGCTTCGTTTTTGGGCTGAGTTGAAAGATGGCATGACAGTATCATAAAATTATAGTAACGTCATTATAGTATGGCGGTAAGACTTGACTTTTTGACCCTTCCTTCGGAAGTGTCTATAATTTCACTTTGTATGCGTTACGCAGGTGTGTTACGTATTAATCTATTAAGAAATCTCGTGAATTATTAAATAAAATGTATGGTATTTTAAGCAAATTCACTTTGCCATTGAAAATATAATTATAACAAATGATATGACATGGAATTATGCCTATTTTTCTGATTGGTTTCAAAGAAACAAATGATTTTAATTGAGGAACATATAGAAGCATGTACAAAAAAATCTTCTCAGAAAAGCAAAAACGTAAAAATTGAAAGGGATTTCAAAAATGTCTTCAGTGGAAGCTAGATAGCAAATGTGAGCATGTTTTGAGACACTAATAGATCACTTGTATGCATGTATGTGTGCGTATGTGTGCAAATTCTGAAATTTACTACCATAAAAATCTCGCTCATTTTTAAGGTATTGAACAAGTTTAGTTTTACCAAATTAGGCATCCATAAGGCGAAATATATGTTATTATTGAACGCTATTGAGTTTCGCTCAGATCAATGACTGATTTAGTTAGTTCTGGATTAATTAATATCGAGGTCTCTGGAAATTACGAGTAAAATATGTGCAACCAGCGCTACGATAGTTACTAACCATGTTACAATAGTTATTCAATCTGGCGAGCGCCTTATAGCTAGGCAGCATGAAGTACAGTACGTTATCATTCGTTGAGTTGTCACTCAACCCATGACATCCGCCTTTGGGTAGGCAATTATTCTGTCACTTTCACGGTAAATCACCGTGGCACGCTGAGTAGTTTTATCTCGTTTCAAATACTGGAGTCTGGAAATATTGCCTTATAACCAAGCAAGGGTCAAAATCTCACTGTGGGTGGATTTATATGGGTTTTTAAAGTTCAACTGAACCACGAACATTATATGGAAACATGAATAAAAATATTTGCCAAATTTCTTACGCATTAGCAGTTTTCGCCTTCTTCTCATGTGATTTCCTTAACATAAGGATCTATATACAAACCGCACAGTACATTATAGATCAGTATACGATAACCTAGCCTAGGTAATAAAGTCGAATTGCTGGAACCTATCGTTGAACCTGGATACCATAAACCTAATGGGGTCATGTTGTCCATATCTCGGAAATCTCGCCGTCTCAAAGATCTTTCCGGGATTGCTACAATACGGTCAATCCAATTCCTACTGCATGGACACCATACCTTTAACGAAGATTCCAAAATGGCACGAACTTAAGCACAGAAGAGTGATTTGTGGCAGAGAAGATCACGAAAACCTTCGGACATCTTGAAAATAAACCCAAGTTGCTTGTTCGCCCTCGAAATCACATCTTCACAACGAGATCAAAATGTCAGTGCCTTGTCCATTATCACACCGAGATATTTGATTTGCTTAAGTATTTCGCCAGACGAACGCATAGCCAAGCAAAGGGTTCTTTCTAAAATTACGTTTTGCAAAAATTAGTTATTTTGGACTTTTCATACAAAAAGTGTTACGAGGGACCACCCACCCACCCCGAAAGGTTTAATATTTTTTGTGTGGATCTAAACACTCGGCTTGACCCCCTCCCTCCCCGTACAGCATTACGTAATTTGTGAAAGACCCCAAAACTATTCAGTTCACTTCAGCTCTAAGAAGAGTCCAACGTGCAAAACTAAGCAATCCTCTCTGCTTGTAACGGCCATGTAGGGGAAGGTGGTCGGTTGCCGGCACTGGTCGGGTGTCGGCACTCCGACGTAACTTTTGACGGATAGCACATTTATTTATTGGAAAAAATATTTTAAGCTCTTTTTAGTGGAATGTATTCAACCGTCTAAGACGAGTTTAGTACCTTCCATTTAATTCCACAAGTTATGTTATCTTTGCAGATACGTATTTAAAGCTCATAGTTGAGGTCGAAATACATATCTGCAAAGATAACAAAACTTAGTGGAAGTAAATGGAAAGTACTAAACTCGTCTTAGACGGTTGATTTATTTATTACCAGACTAAGGCCGGAGTGGCCTGTACGGTACATAAAAGTCTTCTCCATTCTGCTCGGTCCATGGCTGCACGTTGACAACCACGCAGTCTGCGGAAGGTCCGCAAATCGTCCTCCACCTGATCGATCCACCTTGCTCGCTGTGTACCTCGCCTGCTTATTCCCGTTGGATCGTTGTCGGGGACCATTTTCACCTTATTGCTGTCCAAAATTCTGGCTACGTGCCCGGCCCACCGCAGTCTTCCCATTTTCGCAATATATGTTGTTACCGAATACGGTAACAATAAGCCGACTAACTGCCTTAAAGTTTGTTCATATAAATACGAGACAAAAAAAAAACTAACAAGATTATATTTTGTGAGACTCAGCATGCAGTACCCAAAAGGTGGAATAATTTGGTACATGACCGGTTATTCCACCTTAACCGTGTACCCACTAACGCTAAGTAGTGAATCACCCCTAAGAGGGCGAAATAGAAAATGTCATCGCAAGATCCGGAGCGAAAAGGGGGAGAGAAAAGGAGAAGAAAAAGAGGAGGAGAATAAACGGGGATTCGGGCAGTAACAGCGAGAGCGATCGGACGGAAAAAGAACCGTGTCCGGGAAAAATCGTGTGAACCGAAACCTACCACCGCGTGTCAGCTCGGAACGGACTTTGAACGAGTTCCCTAAGAGGCCTTGGCTTCGAGCCGTCCGGCAAGGAACCACCACCGTTGATCCGCCGCCGCAAGTGTTTTTGTGAGCCCGAAAGTGCGAAACAAGCATCCGTAAGCTGTACCGGTTCTCCGCCGTCCGGAAGGAAAATCGACGCGACTTTCCGCCGCCCGACCAAGAAGCAACCCCTTCGAAACGCCGACGCTCAGTGAGACAAAAGTGCCCAGCAGATTCTCGAGTGGTTGCGGCTCCCCGCTTGGCATAGAACCATCACCGTCGAAACGCCGTCACCGAGTGTGACTCACGTGGCAAGCAAGCTCTCCAGTGGTCGCGGCTCCCCGCCGCCCGACAGGAACCACCACCGTCAAACCGCCGTCGCCAAGTGTAGCCTCATTAGTGCTAAGCAAGCTCTCCAGTGGTTGCGGCTCCCCGCCGCTCGGCATAGAACCATCACCGTCGAAACGCCGTCACCGAGTGTGACTCACGTGGCAAGCAAGCTCTCCAGTGGTCGCGGCTCCCCGCCGCCCGACAGGAACCACCACCGTCAAACCGCCGTCGCCAAGTGTGGCCTCATTAGTGCTAAGCAAGCTCTCCAGTGGTTGCGGCTCCCCGCCGCCCGACAGAAACCACCACCGTCAAACCTCCGTCGCCAAGGGTGACCCATCAGTGCCAAGCCAGCCCCCTGAGTGTTCACGGCAATCCACCGCCCAGCGAAGAATCACCCCCGTCGAATTGCCATTGTGAAGTGCAAGCCCGACACCGAGAACAAAGCGAAGAACAGTGTTAGCAAACATCCGGAACCAGTCATGAACCCACGCTCTCCCCTCGCTCGTCGCCCCCTTGTCGACCATCAAAGGTATGCTTCTCTCCTACTTCCTCAAACGGCCGCAACGGTACTAAACCAAACACACTAACCCCCAAAAACAAATATGAATAAGAATAAAAATAAATAAAATGTAAAATTGTCTCTTTCAATCATGACCTACTAGCCTTGCATGGAAGTGGTTTGCTTTTGTTGTCGTCCACCTCGGTTTTGGATTTGTGTGTCCCCTAAGCAGGTCATACGCGACCCTGAGATAGAAGAGAACGAGATTAGCCGGTTAAGGACGTAAGGACGTCCGCTCCATAGACGTAGGGACGTCAAAGGAGATTGTTACAATGTCGATCACGATCTTTTTGTACCAACTACCGATCCAAACAGATGTCTATATTTCGTTAAAAAAACGATCAAGTGAAAACTTACTCAGTTTTTTTTTCGGTTATTTGCTTAGTGTTACAAAACGAAGTAAAACGGTCAAAATAGTAGTTTGTGCAACTGGTTGCAAAAAGATGATTTTTTCAGCACGAGTTGTACGTTTATCCAACGAGGCTTGCAGAGTTGGTTAAATACTACGAGTGCTGTGTTTTGCAACGTGTTGCAAACGCAATTTTTTGCAATGGTGAAAAAGGGTCTTAAATATGTTAAATCTGTACCAAATTTTACAGTCCAATTTTCGCCACATGATCATTCTTCGAATAAATCATGTTGCTACAGACAACTATCAGATTCCATGTTATCGTGTCACATTGCAAAGCTCTACAAGCCATGGAGCGATAGATGAGCTTGCATTTGAAAAAACTTGATGTCATGTCCATCAAATTATCAGGAATTACGCAATTACGATTACGCAATTTAAAAAATTACTCTATTTTGAGATTCAAAATTAAATGCTACCGTAACGTTCGCACTTAATATTTTATTTTCACTTTTGGTTGTTTGGTGGTGGGGATCAGAAGTTATGGCGAAAACACTCAGAAAAACACGAGAAAGGCACCAACATCACTGAGGACTGATCAGGGTTTTTTTTAATACTAGATTTAGTTCAACACTGAACATTAATGAACAACGAAGCAACGATGGTCCTAAATTACTCCCCGGCGCTCGTGAAGCAACGCGACAAACCTTCAATAAAAGTGCACCAATATCCTCTTTTTTTCGGCAAAACATTCTTTTGCATATAAACAATAAAGAATGATCAATAAAAAAATCTAAAAACAATCCATAAATTTTTGATTTCTGATTAAATTAATGATTTTGTGTGTGTTACTTCTACGTGAAGTTAAACGATTTACAATGATATGGAAATGCTAATATGTATCATCTTCCAAACTTAGACGTACATGTTCATGATAGAATTAGAGGCGAAAGTATAGAATTGATAGTTCCGTTAGGATACGGCAAGCATGAAGAATGTTTTTATAGAAGTCGATTTGAAAGCGAGCGGAGGGCAATATTTGTGATGGCACATATCACACGACCTTCCTTCTGCCAAGCTCCAGTATGAAAGGGGAGGGAAGAATATCAGTGTGGAAGCTGATGCCAGCGGAGATATATCAGATATATCATTATATCATGAACATGTACGTTTAAGTTTGGAAGATGATATTAGCATTTCCATATCATTGTAACATCTGATTGTTTCGTAAAACGCTACCATAAATCCATAGAATAGTTCGGGAACCCCCATAAAGAATAACATTAGGATACATAACTAAGCTAAAATATAGCAAATCATTGGAAAATATGTACCTACCGTTAAACATGATCAAAATCAATCCTAAAAAAATATTTTAAGCTCTTGTTAGTGGAATGTATTCAACCGTCTAAGGCGAGTTTAGTACTCTCCATTTAATTCCACCAATAATTAACATTGAGTACTAAACTCGTCTGAATCCTAAAAATATTTTTTATAGATACTCCTAAACTATTTTATGGATTTATGGTGGCGTTTTATGAAACATTCAGATGTAATGTACGGATCGTTCTTCGTTTTTTATGGATCGTTTTTGTACATTTAACGGTACAAAGTAAGGGCTGCCGTTTTTACCCCTCTTACACCCTAAGATCACTTGAAAAAACGACTTTTTATCCGAGGCTTGGAGAACCAAGTCATATATAGGGTAAGACGGTATAATATGCCCCCCTAAGGCAACTCCTTGATAACTTTTTACTTTTCAACGCAATTTATGCAAACTTTATGTTATTTGGTAGTCCAGGAAGTCGCAAATGCATTGCTCGTGAGTAGTCATATAAAAATATTACATATAACACGTAATAAAGCTTTTTTTGAAAAGTTGTGAAAACATGGATTTTAAAAAGTGCCTGGGCAATACGCCCCACCTTAATAGGCTGACCAGATCTTTCCCATGAAAAAACGGGACATACGCACTTGCAAAACGGGACAAACGCACTTGCAGAACGGGACATGTAACAAAATGCAAGAGTAGTAGAAATTTGAAAATTTATGGGATTAATTTTCATTTTCCGTGTAATATTTGAGAAAATGTTTAGAGTGAATCATTCACCACTATAACCTTCTATTGGTTTTAAGTTAGTTGTAGATAAATACTATACAAATATTTCACTCTTCAAAGGGGTTTTTTAGACAAAAACACGAAGGATCAAAAAATTAAGCATTTCTTCAACATTTAAAAAAATGGAATTTTAAAATTTTATTTTAATCCGCTCTTAAACATGCATTAAGGATTTTATTACTGACCATACTCAAAAACTTTTACAATTCTGAATAATTGAAAATAACATAAAATCAGGGGTCTGCGAAGCGGCCATGTTTCTGATGCCAGCATCAAAATCATCGATCAATTCAATACGAAGGCGTAATCATAATTGTTGAAACCTGTCATTGAAAATGTATTTTGAATATCGTGATATTTTGGCGAGGTAGAGCGCTTGGTGCCGATTGAAATATAAAAAATTATTAAAGGCATCAATATTCTTGTTGAAATAGCACCTCGCATTCATACTTTCGCACAAGTTTTTGAAAAATGATGAAAAATAATTACGTCCATTTGGAAAAAATCACTTCGGAATAGTGGTTTGTTTACAAAATAGAATTGTCAGTGGGAAACCCAATTTCAATAGAACAATGGGAAACTCAAAGATGTTGGCTATCGTCAAACGTAGTGGGTAGGATTGGGGTTGCCAGATACCTGCATAAAATAGTCAAAGTACTCTGCCTAAAGCCGGTCTGGAGTTTAGAGAGATAAGAAAAAATAATTTTAAGAGAAAAAAATGTAGGGTAGTCCATTTGGGCAGCACCCCATATTCCCGTCAGCAACGTTCATTACTCGAGCGCATTACAATCGAATTGCTTGTTTTTTTAGTACATTGTTAGTTTCTGTCGATATCTAGTGATGTACAAAAAATCAAGCCATTTGTTTGGAGCGCGGTCGAGTTATGAACGTAGCGGACGGGAATAGGGGGTGCTGCCCAAATGGGGCAGCCCTTACTTTGCACCGTTCAATGTGGAAAAACGATCCATAAAAGAATGAAAAACGATCCATAAATAACATCTGAATATTCCATAAATCGCTACCATAAATTTATAAAATAGTTCGAGAGATTCCATAAAGAATATTTTTATGATCCATAAAAACTATAAATTGATCCATAAAATTTCAAATTTGCGCAATTTATATCCTGATGATGATCCATAATTTCAGCCATATGATCCATAATTTTGGTCATATGATCCATAATTTTGATAATGTGATCCATAATGCTTGGAAAGAAGGCCAATGAAACTATATCAATTGATCCACACATTTTATAAAATCTATGGATCATTTATCAAAATTTATGGATCATGTCACCAAAACTATGGATCATTTGAACAAAGTTATGGATCAAATGGCCAGAATTATGGATAATATGACTAAAATTATGGATCATATTACTGAAATTATGGATCATCATCACGATAAAAAAAACGCGCAAATTATGGATCAAAATATAGTTTTTTATGGATCATTTTCCAAAGATTTATGGATCATTTGTCATATTTTCATGGGAAAACAGCAAAAATTGTATTGTTTTTCTTGACCATGTTAATGGAACATATTTCCCAATCAATTGCTAAATTTTAGCTTAGTTATGGATCGAAAAATTATTCTTTATGGAATCTCATTAACTATTTTATGGATTTATGGTAGCATTTTAAGGAACATTCAGATGTTATTTATGGATCGTTTTCCAGTTTTTTATGGATCCGTCTTTATCGTTTATATGCAAAAGTATGTTTTGCCCCCAAATGGTCCCGCTCCCCATAAGGACAAATGCGAAAAGAGAAATAGTGATTATTGATTTCCTGTGCCAAAACCCTTTCCATGAATATGAGTGAGGTTCAATCTGCGGATAAGAATAACAAGAATCTCAACAAGGAAAGAACATTGTAATTATGATTATTTCCATAAATATTGTTGGCGCATGTGAAAAAATGTCAACTAATCTAATCAATTCACAGTCCTTTTTGATCGATTTAGATTTAAATATCACTAAAAGTAGCCTCACATCTCGGAGACGAGCCAGCCTCGGGCTGAAAGTCTCCCTAATAAAGACATAAAAAAAAAGCCTCACACCTCGGAAATCTTCCCCATCTCGCGACTTTGTCGCAAAAAGTAAATTGAATCCTGGCTAATTTCTAGGCTGGTTTACATCTTGGACTCTCGGAGATTTCCGCCGTATTGTATTTTAAATCGGGCCAAAACTCTAATTTTCTACAATGTGATCCCACAAGCTCCTGATCTGTAAACAAGCATTAAAGTACGTTGGGACTGAAATCCTACAAAATTTTCCCTCGGTTTGAAACTGCCTTAAGCTATTTTTTGCAATTCCTGATCATAATATCTGGTTTACAGTTCGTCTTTGAGTAATAAAACGGCCTACTTTTCCATACCAACGAAATGGATGCTTTAATGAACATTATGCAACTCAAATGGGTTGCATAATATTCATTATAACACTCATTTGGGTGCTATAATGAAAAACCAACACCAGAACAGTCGTTACGTGACTACATTTTGCTACATTAGCTTGGGTAAGTGCTCAAATAGTGTATTCTATGCGCCCCGTAATAAATTAAATAGTTTGGCGGTCATGACATCCAAAATTTCCAAAGGCAAGTACATCTATCGCTTCACGGCTCATTGAACTTAACATGGAATCTGATTCTTCTCCGCAGCAACATAATTTATTGGCAAGAATGATCATGTGGAGAAAATTAGACTTTAATTTTGGAACAGATTTATCAAATTAAAGTCCATTTTTCGTCATTGCAAAAAATAGCGTGTGCAACTCGTTGCAAAACTCGATTTTTCCAGCACTCGTAGTATTTATCGTACAACTCGTGCTGAAAAAATCATCTTTTTGCAACTTGTTGCACAAACTACTATTTCAATGTCGTCGTTTTTTTACAGTTATCTCGAGATATTCCTAATTATTCAGAAAGACTTTAAGATTCTTAATGTTTCTCAAAGAATCAAACGATTGAAAAATAAGTGTGCAGATTTTACGCAAGATTAAAAAAATCGACAATGAACTTAATGTGGAGATTAGAATGTTTGCTCCTGATTTTCAGGATATACTTGTCTACCAAGTTACCGGTTCCGTTCAATCCACTGATGAAGTTGGCCAAATTTTAATGCCTTCGGAATAAGTAGAAAAAAGTAATTGAAATAAAACTGAATAAAAAAATCTCTCCGAGAAACACCTGTTGTCATTAATTGGTAAAAACCTTAAGAAAAGTCGATCCATGTAAAATGCATAACCGCATAGATGGCATTCTTTCTAAAAGCAACATCTCACACTTTTCAGATGGGTTTCGTCCACTTCCTTTGTATTTAGTTTTAGATTCCTGCCTAAAATATTGAATTTGTTTGAATAATAGTTTGGAGCTCTTTAGAAGAATCAATGAAAAACGGGACAAATTAAGGATTTTTTCAATTACGACGGGACAGCACAATAAGGTCTAAAATACGGGACTGTCCCGTTAAATACGGTACGTATGGTCAGTAGAGTGATTCAAATTTTGACTTTTTTACTCCCCTCCTTAGCCGTGCGGTAAGATGCGCGGCTACAAAGCAAGACCATGCTGAGGGTGGCTGGGTTCGATTCCCGGTGCCGGTCTAGGCAATTTTCGGATTGGAAATTGTCTCGACTTCCCTGGGCATAAAAGTATCATCGTGCTAGCCTCATGATATACGAATGCAAAAATGGTAACCTGGCTTAGAAACCTCGCAGTTAATAACTGTGGAAGTGCTTAATGAACACTAAGCTGCGAGGCGGCTCTGTCCCAGTGTGGAGATGTAATGCCAATAAAGAAGAAAAAGAAGACTCCCCTATGCTTAAACGATGGCATTTGCCATTTTAATAATAAACCTAAATTTTTAGCTAATTTGAATGTAATTTGACTGAGCACAAGTAGTTTGAAGCTTGTATGAAAATTACTATGAAAACAGTAATTTTTATGAAAAACCGTTCCCCATCATTACCCATTAAGCTCTAAAAATGTATGAATACGTTAGCAACATAGGAAATTTAACAAGGGAAAATATCGTCGTTGTTGCTAAAAGATTTGATGCTGGCAACAAAAGTTATTACGGAAATACTGAATTATGGGAAATTCAATTTAACACGTAAAAGAATAACATCAATATCAATAATGAACATTTCTGTTTTCTTTATAATTTTGCTCTCAAAAGTCAGATTGCTTCGCAACAACAACTGACTTTCAGCTTAGGATCTATTCTATGATGGCGATGCGTTAAATATATTCAAATAGATTCTGGGCTGCTTCACGAAACGATCCTTTACATAAGTGGCGATTCTCATAGTAATTTTCATATAACCTTCAAACGACACGTGCACAACCAAATTACATCCAAATCAGCTAAAAATTTGGGAGGACTATTAAAATAGCAAAAAACAATCGTTTAAGCACAGGGGAGCGAAAAAGTCAAAATTTGAATTACTCTAATGGTCAGCCTACACCTTAACCAAAAACGTTTCATAGCCCTTTATTAATATTTTATCAATCCCATAATAAAAAGATTACAAATCCTTATGTGCTTGTCATTAAAAAACCAACATAAGTCCATTAAGGCAGGATTGAATTACATTTCAATAATTTCCATATAATTTGGAAGCAACTGCTGCAAGCTCGCCGCGCTTGTGTCCAGTTGGTAAGGGCATGTCGTCCTGCCTACACTGGGGCGTTTTTACCAGTGAAACATATTTTTGAAAAACGTTACATTTTTGAAGATAAAAGCAATTTTATATCATATTAACCACTGAGAAAAGTTATTTTGTTGCCTAACTGGCTGTTCCAGTGCAAGTTTTGCGAACAGTATGCTAGCGTCGCTCCAGAATGTTGAGCAAACAAACATTAAAAGTTACATCAAAACTGTAACTTTTTGTATTTTGCTATTATTTTAATAAAAATAACTATAAAAATACTTCCACATTCACATAGTATGATGGTTTTACAAATAGTTATAGGTACCAACTGATTTTGAGCCTAAATTAGTTATAGTTTTCTAGAAATTAAAGAGGCGCGTTTTGGCCAGATGAGGCGCACTATACCGTCTTACCCTACCAATCAACTCAGCTCGACACACTGAGCACATGTATGTATGTATGTGTGTGTGCGTATGTGTGTGCGTTACAAAAGTGTCACATCAAGAGCTCAACCGTCTTTTTTTGCAATCGGACATTTAGTTTCAGATATATTTAGTTCAAGAAGTGCAAAATAATGTCACATCAAGATCAAGCCGTCTGTGAACCGATTTGCACGCTTTCATATTTTAAAGAAAGTCATGGCTTAGCCATTGAACGCATTGATTTTTTTTTAATCAAAAATTGGGTTCCGGAGATATAACTGAAATACGAATGTAAAGGATTAAACTTATATTTCACAACATTGCCAGAATAATATCACATCAAGATCTCAGCTGTCTGGCGAGAGATTTACACGATTTTTGCCTTTCGCGTATACTAAGTATACGTAAAGGCTATAGGATCACTCCAAAACCGAACTTTTGATAGAAGGCTCGGAGACCTATAGTGTTATATACCAATCGATTCAGCTTGACGAATTGAGGTGATGTCTGTTTGTGTGTATGTATGTATGTATGTGTGTGTACAAAAAAATGTGAGACACGCTTTTTTGTACTAAGCCTTATCCGATTGCAACAAGTTGCATTCGACGCGGAATTCTTCCTAATTTTTCGCTATTCGCTCATTGCGTTCCGGAGTTATTAGAATAACATTGATTTTTTACCATGTTTCCCTACGGTCCCCCTTGGAAAAAAAAATTCAAAATCAATTTTTTTCAAAACTGCTGCAATGCATTTGAATAAACGCAAATAAATGTGTATTGATGAAAATAACTAAATCTATCTCCATCAAGTGCAATTTTGACCTTTCTTATGTACCTTTCTTGTTACTCTTACGTGTTTTCTTGTTTCATAATACACGAGAAAGGCACCATCACCGCTAGGTGGATTATTCTGGGTTTTTCCTCAAGCGAGAGCTGAGGTGTATTTTCAGAACAGTAATATAATATTGTCACATCAATATCGCAGCCGTCTATGATCCGATTTGCACTCATCTGGGCTTAAACGGAAGCTATAATATTGCCATTATATACTTCAACATTCTTTTCTCGCAATTGGACATTGGGTTCCAGAGATTTTGTGGTCAGGCATTGTGTTCTGAAGATACCTCAGAATTACGAGCAAAAGACATTCCATCACAAATATCTCATAAATTCACATCCGATCAAAGTTCCGTTGCAATCCTCCTTTTTATATTGAAATCGATAAAAACTTCATCACTAGCGTTTCCTCAGCGACCAACTTTCGCTCCATGTATATTCCTCTTCCTAAATAGACGACTTTCACTCTTGCGTCTTAAAGTTTTTTTTTATAAAAAAAATATGTCATATTTTTTATAAAACTTGATTTTTTACATTTTTACCATCACCATGTACGTTGTATAGGGACACGGCAGGTATTTCCGTCCATCGTCGTAGGGGCTAAAACCAACGAAAGCAACATACATTTGCTAGAACTCCACTATAGCAGAACGTTTCTCCTAAGCTTACGATTTGGTACGTATGAGTTTTACAAAAAAGCCTCTCTTTTATTGGTTATCGAGACTATGACGAACAGACGAAAATACCTGCCGTGTCCCTACCAGCTCAATGTTTCGCGTACTTATCAACTCAGCTGTGTATAATGTATATGTTGCAAGACAGTTTCATTTCGAGATCTCAAACGTTTGCTTACTGATTTGAGCTCTCTTAACTATAAGCGGAAGCTAAAATAGCCATGCAATGTTTTTTTTTGGAATCGGATATAGGATCCGGCGGATATCTCAGAAATTCGAACAAAATGTACTAACTAAAGCTACAAACTGTTTTTTTCAAGCATAAAAATCTCAGTTATTTATTATCCAATTTAAGGTCATATGCATTGGAGTTGTAATATGCACTCGGTACACTAAAATCTTTTAAAAGTGTAAGCAGGGTTCCATTCACTGTAGGTGGATTGATTCGGGTTTTTTTTCACTTTAACCAGCTTCTTGAACTGGATATCGATTTTTTTGTTTTAAACTAATTTTATTAGCTAATTATTTAATACATGCATTCATCTCTTAGACTAGGTGTTCCGTTTTTTCTTAACACTATCACCCTTATTTACTACGGTACATTTTTAGCTAATATTATTAATACATTTCAATTGCCTCTGGCAGTTAGGATTTTTCCTCTAGTTGAATTGAACCATGTAGGAATTATAATGTTTTTAACTTAAACTAAACTTAACCTAATTTATACTAAGGGTACAAGGAGCTTACCGTTGCAATAGAAGATTGCAACGATTTTTGTCTTAAATTGGACATTATTTTGTTGGACATTTCTTGCAATGTCTCAACATTAGGAATTCTATGAAGTTCATTGGTACCCAGATTGGTACTATACCACGGAGGCAACTTCAGAATCATTTTCAAAATTGTATTTTGATTTCTCTGATGTGCCTTCTTTCTGGTATTGCAGCAACTAGTCCATATTGGGGCAGCATGCAACATGGCTGGTCTTAAAATTTATTTGTAAATCAAAAATTTGTACTCAAGACAAAGTTTTGAGTCCAGCCCAGCACACCCAGGAACGTCCGGTTTTAACCCGCCTGGTCCGGTGAGCGCTTACTAAATTAAGATTATAAAATCGTTTAGATGGTGTAAAATCAAAGGGCAGATTTTTTTTTTGCACAGAGTGTAGGACAACACTGCTGGAGACATTATTGAAAATAAATCAGTTCTTGTCAGAACCACATTCTGAAGAAAGTGGATTTTTTTCTAATTACGACCGCTAGTGATTAGCAAATTTATGGCATCCAGTGAAAATATCTCGTTAGATTCTGAGTTTGGTTATAAACTGTTAGTGATGTAAAATGCGTATTATTGAGACTAGTTGGAAGTTGATCCGTGACAAACTATCTTCAAACTACAAAAATCGCGAGGCGTGTGTCGCGGAATCATGGCGTCAGTTTCTGTCCTTATCATTTTAAGTAACACTTCTTCTTCTGTTCTTATCATTTGATGTAAACACTTAAGACATCAGAAGCCTGAACCTTCAGAGCGTTCTACTGTTTATAACACGATACGGTAAGGAGCTGCAAGCTCTTATACGCTAGTGCGTTGTATGTCCTCTTCAAAGGCCCCTTTCCAAAACTCCCTTCATCCTCCCATCCACATTCCTTTGCTTTTTTCACTTCCTCTTCCGTCAGGTGTGTGATGAAAAATGCTTGTAAAGGCGATGGCAAGAATCGAGGGCAACCACTGGCCAGTGGAGATATATCAGCTTCAACACTGATATTCTTCCCTCCCTCTTCATACGGTAGCTTGGCAAAAGGAAGGTCGTGCGATTGCCCTCGGCTCGCTTTCAAATCGACTTCTATAAAAACATTATTCATGCCTGCCGTATCCTAACGGAACTATCAATTCTATACTTTCGCCTCTAATTCTATTATGAACATGTACGTCTAAGTTTGGAAGATGATATTAGAAAATTGCCACTGCTACTAAACTGAAATCTCCAAAGTACTGAATACAGAACCACAGAGACTTTAGCCTAATATTTATTGGATTACATAATAAACCATACGCGCAGGTAGAAAAGTGACGTAATAAGCAAGACTTTCAAATGAATTGCTATCTAGAGTTAGGTATTTGTAGCCCATGTACTAGTTTTTCTTGGAATTTGAATGTATGAAACAATGTTGAAATTTTATTTGATACTATTTACGTATTAATTACGTATATGGTAATATCCATGGAATTCAATAGCCACAGTAAGTCTTAAAATTTAAAGTGGTAGAAGCAGCCGTTAGCTACCAACCACTCACCACAACATGTTTTGTGATGCTAGACTAATTGGCATCTTGTCTAACAATAATTTGTACAACAGATTATTGAATACCTCATTACGTAGTACATAAACCGAGTGGTATAGGCTAGACCTAAAAAGTGTGAATTACCTAAGATGAGTCAACTTCTCAATGCGTCAACACAACACATTATTTTCAATTTTGCTACTCCTATCTATATTAATGGCGAAGTGTGATAAGTAGAGTGTTTAGTGCTTACACGTAATAATGCTCCTACTGTAGAATCGGTATCTGCCCACCACTCATACCTTTTATGTATAGCTTGGTATTCTAGGTTAAAATATGGTATGTATAATTGTGATTTCAATGCACTTTAGTCTGGAATAACACACTCCACCGAATTAGAGAGAGTTGTGATGTTGTTCATTAGGAAGAGAGAAAATTACAATAAAAAAAAATAATCTCATTAATCATTATCGTACTCATTTAATTTATAATAATCACCAGGTTTAATACCGATCAGCAAATCTGTTCTAGTATTTTAACATGCTTCCAACCAATGTTTCTCAATAAGAAGAAGAATGTTGCTGAATATAATAAACAATCACAGATTTAATTCCCCGACCCATCTAAAGGTTCCCTCAAACACACGCGACGCGATTCTATCGCCTGGCGACTGCGATTCTGTCGCCGTTGGTATGGAAGTATAAATGGAACATTGTCAGCAGTGACGCGACCTAACGATAGATTCGCGGCGATGAAATCGCTTAGGTCTGGGGGAGCCTTAATGCATTTTGTCACGCGATAAAGTTTAAATTAGAATTTTACTATATTTTGCAGAATTCATTGATTTATTCAATAGAAAAACCAAATAGGTACATCCATGTATTTCAAAGGAAGCATCCATATTAATCTTTCAAGCGAAATTAAATGCAACATAAAACGGAATAAAAAAGTATGTTAGACACGTTAGTACAACACATTTTTAAAGATATGTTTTATTATTCTCATCAATTTACATATTTGTTTTGTATTTATTAATACGACTGCGGCGACTATGTCCAAGGGCTTCACGATCCCTCCCCAGGCCATCTGCGAGTTGTTATGCACACTGATAGTCCCGCCCAGCCCGTTACAGGGGGGCATGGAGTGCGATTCTCTCGTTTAATAAACAATGTGCACTCGCTTGACTGTGGATATACAACAGTAAAGCACATGTGGAGATTGGGCAAATCAAGCATCCGAAAGATATTCAATTTGCAAAAAAGAGAGCAAATCGCGGTGGAGGTTGGTACTCGGATTCTGATGGCTTTTTCGCAAACGTGACCTTTAAGTGGTCTTGTTGTGTAGGGGTTATCACGCCTATCTAGAGAGTAGGAGGTTGAGGGTTCGAGTCCCTCCAAGACACGTGGATTCTTTTAGGCAAATTTCATATCAATTTGTCCATTTCGAAACATATGCTGTGCATATGCACAGCCAAGATATTTAACAAAAAATCATAAGGGTTGTGTACAAGACACGACCGCCCGACGTAAACTACGTGAAACAGTTTGGTAAAATGAAGAATCTAGTGCCATTATCCATGAGTATTACAAAATTACTCTTTGGATTTCTTATGAAATTTACATTTTAAAAGGAACTAATATATTTATGTAATTAAAACAAATTTATTGAATTTCCGAGTTTTGTATAATATGAGTAGTTTAGTTTTGTTTGTTTAAATTCAATTCATTGTTCTTTTTCGATTTTTTCGAAAAATATTCTAAATGAGCTTAACTAAACTTGGGTATTTCTAAATTTCAATTTATCAGATTTAATTGCACTTTTTACTGTGTTTAACCATAAAGTTTTATAGAAATGAGGATAACTACCGTCAAATCACTGAAGACGCACACATGTTTTTGCAAAGATCACGCGTCAAAGGGCACTCGTGATTTCGCTACTGACGGCATCCTTTCGATTGAACTGTCCCCATCTCCATCTTTCGATTGATTGTTAATAATCCGCCTTCCCAATCACAAGCTGCAACAAAACCAAATAAGATCTTGAGAAAATTTCACCTGGCTGCCACTGATGCCATCCATACGAATTCATAATTGTAGCATCTCCTCCCGGGGCGCACTCGTGATTCTGCTACGGACGGCAACATTATGGCGTCGCCAAGTGCTTAATTTGCTCTTTGAACAATATTCGCCTCACCTCTTCCTTTGCATAGGATGGTGTACCTTAGAAGAACCGATTCTGTGATCGCCGCTCGCGACATTTCTAATGAAGTGCCACGCGCGCGGGGGAGAGCAGTTTTCTTATCATCAATAAAGATGGCTCATTGGTTCCGCCTCTTTGTTGTCCGGTATGGCTGCAAATATTGTGTAACCGTCAAACACTCACCAAAGGGGCGTGGCTACAGATTCAACTTTATTGATTACAAGAAAGCAGCTCTTCCGCGCGCGCGAGCCATTTCGTTCGAGATGTCGCGGAGAGCAGACCGTGGTACCACCTTCGGCATCGGCGGAGCTCCTACCGGAAATTTTATTCCCGGCGATGGTGTGAGTCGCGCGGTCGTCGTCATTAACATAAGCAGCGCTCAGATTAAATTTTCTTGATGAAGTAGGGGGAATGACGGCTTTGGCAGGTTTTGTTCTATTGTCAGGGGGTTTTTGTTGGCCATATTTTATGAAATTTGGCCACAATATTCCTTGATATGCAAAGAATGTTTAGGCCAAATTTGAGCATAATTAGTTAGACAAAACCCCCCTGACAATAATAGAACAAAACCTGCAAAAGCCGTAATTTCACCTACTAACGATTGGCTACCATCAATGAAAGTAGCTCTTAAGTCACAATTTGAGGCGAGATGAATTTTAACTTAATTGCTTGTTGATGGCAGATTGTTTTCCGTCGGTAGTAGAATCACGAGAGCACGATTCAGAGAAAGACTTATAATTTTAGTAGATAGTCATCCATGCGAATACATTTTTGCAGCTTCTCCGTTTGACGCGCGCTCGTGATTCTACGTACATACAGAAAACAAATTTGGAAATTTCGGTTTTACATCATGTGCGAGCAAAAAACACGTCCGTACGTGCTCCTGTCTTGATTTGGAATGAGGCTGATTGCGCCACGCGCGCGGGGGATAGCAGTTTTCTTATAACCAATAAAGATGGCTCATTAGTCCCGCCTCTTTGTTGTCCGGTATGACTGCAAATATTGTGCAACCGTCAAACACTCACCAAAGGGGCGTGGCTACAGGTCAACTTTATTGATTACAAGAAAGCAGCTCTTACGCGCGCGCGAGCCATTTCGTTCGAGATGTCGCGGAGACCAGACCATGGTACCACCTTCGGCATCGGCGGAGCTCCTACCGGAAATTTTATTCCCGGCGATGGTGTGGGTCGCGCGGTCGTCGTCGTCAGCATCAACAGCACTCAGATGAAATTTTCTTGCGTGTCTCTACGATGGCGGCTATGGTGGTGTTTATTTCTGCAACGGTTGCGTCTGAAGTGTCATCAGTGAAAGCAGCTCTTAAGCCATAATTTGAGGCGAGACGAATTTTGATCAAAGTGCATATCAATCGCTTGGTGATGGCTGATAGTTTCCGTCAGCGGCGGAATCACGACCGTGCGTCAGTGACGCTACAAAAATTTATCCACATGGATAGCATCAATACCAGTGAAATTTCCTTTCAAGATTATTATTTTAGTAGATAGACTGCTACTTGTTTCAGGTTTAAATTCCATCCATGCAAATACATTTTTGCAGCTTCTCCTTCTGACGCACGGTCTTCGTTTCTACCGATGGCGTAGGTAGCGCTCGTAACAGGATCGTTGCGACAGAGAATCCAACGATGGCAATCTGTTGCAGTGTATCGGTAGAACCATAGAGCCAGCATCTGCATTTGAGTGAAATACTCTTGTGATATTCTGACTATCGAATGGTTGCTGTTGTGTTGGTGATTAGAAATCCGCATGATCTGAAATCTGTCCTTTTCAGGGCATTAAATTTTTCATTGGAGGAATTTGGTTTGACTGAGAGTAAATTCATGAGATTGTTGCAATAAATCGGCAGCAGTAACGCAAAAATTCATAAGATTCAATCCATCATTCGACTTCTGCAGAGTAAGTGATTAAAATGCATCGAAAGATAAAGACGCTATTCGTGTTTGAAATCTATCCTAATTTCGCGACGGTCACAAATTTGGAAATTTCCGTTTAACACCCTGTATCTGAGGCTTCCCCTTAGACGTAGTTTACGTCAAAAATTATTTCAACTTAATTTTCCTCCCAAACATAATGGTGGTCCTGAAAAGAACCGATTCATTTCCACAACGATGCTGTTGGGAACACGGATGAAAAGATGTACTGCTGTTGCCAGACCGCCACCACCACCTGACGAAAAATTTCATCCGCATCAACACTCATAAATCTCAATCAACGAGCCCTCCCGTGCGAACGAAATCGTCCGTTCTCCGTGACATGCAGAATAAAAATGACGCGCACGCGAAACACGGGGCTTTTTATACACAGGGAAAACGAACCAGTGGATCAAAAGGCCCGTACGTTACTGCAACCTGATGTCCGTGTTGGGGATGTATGAACGGAAATGAATTTTTCACCCGGTTTGGAAAGAAATAACATTTTCAATAGTTTAACGTTGATAATCAATAGTATCAATAGAATTGGCAAATTGCTGGAGAGTTTCCGAATCGATTGATAAGCAAATGTCGAAAATCCATCGAAAGATAAAGTCGTTATTAACGTTTGAAATCTTACATGATTTCGTGACGGTCCTCAATTTGGAAATTTTCATTTTGCACCCTGTATCTGAGGCTTCCCCTTAGACGTAGTTTACGTCAAAAGTTCGTATAATATCAACATTCTCAATCACTAAAATCATACAACTCCGAATAACGCTAGAAAATTTCACCGAAGAGCCCTCCTGTACGAACGAAATCGTCTGCGATTTTAAATGAATGCATTACGCTTGAATTGTTAATGCTAAAACGCATCATTACACTCATTTGCCAAATCATCATTTTGCTGTCTCGAACTGGGGGAGCGTGAATGCTGCCACGCGCGCGGAGGAGAGCAGTTTTCTTATAACCAATAAAGATGGTTCATTAGTCCCTCCTCTTTGTTGTCCGGTATGACTGCAAATATAGTATTACCGTCAAACACTCACCAAAGGGGCGTGGCTACAGGTTCAACTTTATTGATTACAAGAAAGCAGCTCTTCCGCGCGCGCGAGCCATTTCGTTCGAGATGTCGCGGAGACCAGACCATGGTACCACCTTCGGTATCGGCGGAGCTCCTACTGGAAATTTTATTCCCGGCGATGGTGTGGGTCCCGCGGTCGTCGTCGTCAGCATCAACAGCACTTGGATGGAATTTTCTTGCGTGTCTCTACGATGGCGGATATGGTGGTGTTTATTTCTGCAACGGTTGCGTCTGAAGTGTCATCAGTGAAAGCGAATTTGAGGCGAGACGAATTTTGATCAAAATTCATATTAATCGCTTGGTGATGGCTGATAGTTTCCGTCGGTAGCGGAATCACGACCGTGCGTCAGGGACGATACAAAAATTTATTCGCATGGATAACATCAATACTAGTGAAATTTCCCCTCAAGATTATTATTTTAGTTGATAGACTGTTACTTGTTTAAGGTTTAATTTCCAACCATGCAAATACATTTTTGCAGCTTCTCCTTCTGACGCACGCTCTACGTTCCCACCTATGGCGTAGGTAGCGCTCGTAACAGGATCGTTACGACAGAGAATCCAACGATGGCAATCTGTTGCAGTGTAGAGGTAGAGCCATAGAGCCAGCATCTACATTTGAGTGAAATACTCTTGTGATATTCTAACTATCGAATGGTTGCTGTTGTGTTGGTGATTAAAAATCCGCATGATCTGAAATCTGTCCTTTTCAGGGCATTAAATTTTCATCGGAGGAATTTGGTTTGACTGAGAGTAAATTCATGAGATTGTTGCAAAAATCGACAGCAGTAACGCAAAAATTCATAAGATTCAATCCATCATTCGACTTCTGCAGAGTAAGTGATTAAAAATCCATCGAAAGATAAAGACGCTATTAGTGTTTGAAATGTATCCTAATTTCGCGACGGTCTCGAATTTGGAAATTTCCGTTTAACCTTCTGTATCTGAGTCTTCCCCTTAGACGTAGTTTACGTCAAAAAATTATTTCAACTTAACCTTCCTCCCAAACATAATGGTGGTCCTGAAAAGAACCGATTAATTTCCACTTATGTGCCTCATCAACAGCACGACGTTGATTGCCAGATTCAACGATGCTGTTGGGAACACGGATGAAAAGATGTACTGCTGTTGCCACGACCGCCACCACCACCTGACGAAAAATTTCATCCGCATCATGACTCATAAATCTCAATCAACGAGCCCTCCCGTGCGAACGAAATCGTCCGTTCTCCGTGACATGCAGAATGAAAATGACGCGCGCACGCGAAACACGGGGCTTTTTATACACAGGGAAAACGAAGCAGTGGATCAAAAGGCCCGTACGTTACTGCAATCTGATGTCCGTGTTGGGGATTTATGAACGGGATTGAATTTTTCACCCGATTTGAAAAGAAATAACATTTTCAATAGTTTAACGTTGATAATCAATAGTATCAATAGAATTGACAAATTGCTGGAGAGTTTCCGAATCGATTGATAAGCAAATGTCGAAAATCCATCGAAAGATAAAGACGCTATTACCGTTTGAAATCTTACATGATTTCGTGACGGTCCCCAATTTGGAAATTTTCATTTTGCACCCTGTATCTGAGGCTTCCCCTTAGACGTAGTTTACGTCAAAAAGGATCACAATTGGAAGCTTGAAACATGGAACTGCAAGTCACTAGGCTTCGCAGGTTGCAACAGGATAATCTTCGATGAATTACATCCCCCCAACTTCGATGTCGTAGCGCTGCAGGAAATCTGCTGGACAGGACAGAAAGTGTGGAAAAGCGGGCATCGAGCGGCCACCTTATACCAAAGCTGTGGTACCACCAACGAGCTGGAAACCGGCTTCTTTGATTTGGGCAAGATGCGCCAGCGCGTGGTTGGGTGGCAGCCAATCAACGCAAGGATGTGTAAACTGAGGATAAAAGGCCGTTTCTTCAACTATAGCATCATAGACGTACACACGTTGTTCGTATGCCGGAAGAACGTTAAGAGAGGATAATATTTAGTAGAAGGAAGAGGCCGCAGGCATCGTGGAAGGCCGCGTACACGATGGCTTTTTGCAGTTGAAGAGGACCTGAGGGCGCTCAATGTTCAGAGCGACTGGCAGCGATTGGCCCAGAATCGAGTCCAGTGGCGAAGGATACTCCATACTCCATTCGGCGTAGGTTCACCGAAGAGATGTAAACCCATCAAGTATCAAGTAAGTAAGGGCCACGTGTAATAGCCCGATATATGTAAGGACATAAACGGGAACCTTCTTACGAACGAGCGTGAGGTGATTCAAAGGTTGCAGCAGCACTATGAAGAGCACGTGAATGGCGATGTGGCAGACAACGGTGGTGGTATAGTAAAGAACCTGGGAACACGCGCGCAGGATATACGACTTCCGGCTCCGAATATCCAGGAAATCCAGGATAAGATCGCTGGGCTGAAAAGCAACAAAGTCCCTGTAGTTGACCAACTACCAGGAGAGCTGTTTAAATACGGGGGTGAGGCACTGGCTAGAGCGCTGCACTGGGTAACTACCAAGATTTGGGAGGATGAGGTTCTGCGGCAGGAGTGGATGGAAGGTGTCGTGTGTCCCATTTACCAAAAGGGCGATAAGCTGGATTGTAGCATCTACCGCGCAATCACATTGCTGAACGCTGTTTACAAGGTACTCTCCCAAATGTTATGCCGCCGACTAACACCAATTGCAAGAGACTGCGTAGAGCAGTACCAGGCGGGATTTGTGGGTGAATGCTCTACTACAGATCAGATCAGATCCGCGAATACAACGTCACATCACATCATCTATTTATCGACTTCAATGCCTCATCTGAAACAATCGATCGGGACCAGCTATGGCAGCTAATGCACGAACACGGATTTCCAGATAAACTGATACGGTTGATCATGGCGACGATGAATCGGGTGATGTGTGTAGTTCGAGTTTCAGGGGCATTCTCGAGTCCCTTCGAAACGAGGGTTACGGCAAGGTGATGGTCTTTCTTGTCTGCTATTCAACATGGAGGAGGCGAAATAAAACCACGAGTTGCATCAGTTGTTGGGAGAACCATCCATTGTCCACACCGCGAAAATCGGAAGACTGCGGTGGGCCGGGTACGTAGCCAGAATGTCGGACAGTAATCCGGTGAAAATGGTTCTCGACAACGATCCGACGGGGACAAGAAGGCAAGGTGAACAGCAAGCAAGGAGGATCGATCAGGTGGAAACATGAAAATTGGTTCTAAAATGCACATTTGGGAGCGAATTGAAGTTGGAGTCTAATGCACTACACAGATAGAAAAAAGTTATTGAAATTTACACGAAAGTAATGCACATAAAGGGAATGCCAAGATGAGCTTAAATTTAAACGATATTATCACCTGAATGCAATGCAATTGATATTGTATTATGTCACTTTTTATACGAAAAAGTGTCATAATGCCACGGAAATTGCATATATTTTGGGCGAACTTGTTGGGAAAGATCAATGTACGCCCATAATAGTTTAATTTCCCACGTCTTTATGTTTTACGTGCTGGTTAGTTTTCAATTTTTTTTTCTGTGTGCACATGCACATATGTGTCATATTGTTTGTTATAACATTCTCAGAGGTTGCTGACCGATACCGATAATTTTTCGTTTTTAAATTTTAGGAAAAGTCAGAAGGTTATGATTGACGAACGACACTTCTCCGACAGTATCAACGTCTGAACATATCATGACGCTAATATTGACTCTGACCACTATGATGGTGATGGTTATTATAAACTGCACCCAAAACTATTCGTCATCAACAATCGTACCGACCGGACGATCGCCTTGGTACGACCTAGATTGACTGAAGCAACTGAATGTCGCCACTGAACACCCGCAGCATCTCGAAGCAACGTTGCCGGAAAATGCACAGTGTTTTATTTCGTCATTTTCACGATCGAGCTTGAGCTTGAGCTTGAGCTTGATCTTGATTGACTGCCCGTAGTTGCTATTCCATTATGACCAGATCAGCTGTTCTTGAACAGAGAACCAACAGATGTTTGTTGGGACAAGCATTCATCTTCAATGTACAAGTACTGGTGATCTCATTTGTTAGGTCACGTGGCGCCTGCCACGTCAGAATGCAAGTCAATGTAGGAGAAGGGAAGGAAATGATGATGCAATCACTCGCTCACTGCAAGCCGAATTATACCTCTGCACTTGCCATGAGTTCATGCGGAATTTGTTGGAATATTTGGGTTAGGTTTGAGAGGCAGAGGTTTGTCTTGGTTAACGAGCTGCCAATGTGACAGATAGGAGAAAGCAACTGATAGAATTTCTTTTTGGATGTAGGAAACGAGCTTTTTCGTTCATTTCCAATTCTAGCAGCTACTACTAGAAGAGTCAAGTTGAGTATAGCATTGAAAAGGAAACGATATGGAAGTCCATTTCCAGCTCTAGCGAATGCTAGAACATGAGAAATATTGAGAAAGTGTAACGTTTTACATTTATTTCGATATAAATTTAAATAAAAATATTCGATAATTTAAATAATAAATTTTGAATTTTGTTTTAATTTATGATCGTGTGTCGTGATTCGTTTGCGTTCGTAAAATCTGTTCGTTCCTGTATCAATTTCAAGTTTATAGTATTTGTTATAAAAGCCCAACTCGTTAAGGCACGCATGTGAGCTGCAAATAGGCGGCAAACAGGCGCCATGCCTCCGATCGCCATGCCAATCGGTTGGCGCAATTTCATTTGAATATGCTTTACAATCAAATTGAATGATAGCTCAGATTTGAATAGTTGAATAGTAAAATGATTTCAAAAGATTCAAAATTTCTTGGCGCAAGTACGACTCAGACTCGCTCATTTCGTCTACGAATCGGCTGGAGAGCAGAAGTGCGCGAATTAAATACTTACGTTCATTTCTTGAAAGTTTAAGATTTTGCTTGAGTAATTTTAGTTAATTTGAAGGTAAAATTAGTGAGTGAGTTTTAAAAAAAATAAGTGGTGTTAAATGTTCTGTGTTTTTCTTCCTAGTTTAGTGGACCGAGGTCCAATCGATTGCGTTTTCTGCTCAGATAATTTTATTGAAGTGAATTAATACGAAAAAAGGCAATTAAATCTAATTATGTTGAGCAATTTCTTAAATTTAATGTGATTTCGTGTTGGACACGCAGCGCCCTGCGCTTTTTTCGTACGGCTGGATTTTCTGTCGCTAATCGGCGGCATTCATCATCTCATCGAGATTCCGTTCGTGGTATTCTACCACGATTTCGTCCGTTGACCGTCCGAGGACCGTCCGACCCGTGTGCCAAGCGAAAACCCGCCTCAAGTAGGTAGCCAAACGGAGGTGAGTGAGGTCGCTAAGTCAATCGTAGCGAATTTTCCACGTCGGTCGTTAATTGCCGACGGAAAGGTCCTTTACGTTACATTTTCGGACCAGTGTTTTAGAGAGTGTAGGTTCGTCTTTTCTGCGTGTCGTAAATTGCACGCCACGAACCTCGATCCTAACCAAAGGATAGAGGACACACTACTCCCCGCTCGGTGAACCGGAAAGGTACGCGAAGCCGGGTCGCTTGGGTACGTGTGTCTCTATTTGGCGAGCCGATCGTACCGGGGAAATCCAGGCCAAGTGCCACAACACTCTCTCCGATCGAAATCGGAAGCTTCCGTTCCAGCCGCCACTCACTCCGCACCTTTAAATCGGCCATATCGCACACGGGTCATCTCCATCGCTGCGCGCCAAATCGCAGTACGGACACGCCGGTGACCGCCATCGTGTTACCGCCATCTTCGTAGCTATCGTCGCCATCGTCAACGACATCGAAGCCTCATCGTTCCTGCCGGCATCGAGTCAACACAAATCCTGCGCAGGTACGTGAAGAGCTTTTTGTTACATGGCCATGTTTTGCTCTTTCCCATTCCGTACGATTTAATCGCGTCCAGTACGAATGAATGCTCTAAAATATAAAAAGTTTTAAATGAATTTTGTTGAGTTGGTTGAATTCCCATTACGTTTAACGCCAGTTGGCAATAAAACATACTCACTAAACTAAATTACGTTTCGTTCCGTTTTATTGCTCGAATGAGCGAACATTCCCTCTGAGTTCCCTATGTTTCGTACGGATAACGAGTTGGAGTAAGTGCATGCGTTACGAGATTTATTACCATTGTTCCGCGAACCGTTCGAGAATTTCCCTGAGCGAAAAGGTCTCCAAAAGTCGGGCAAACCAAACACGACCGGTGGTCTCTCTTCGAGAGTGGCGCTTAAGCCATCGAATTAGTAAAACCTCGAGAATATTCCCCGAACGGTTACAAAAGATACAAAGTAGAAGAATGGAACGGACCTGGGATTGAACCCATGACCTCCTGCGTATGAGGCAGAAGCAGTAGCCATATGACTACCAAGCCCGTTTATTTCGTCATTTTCACGATCGAAATACAAAAACTCGAAAAGTGTTGATTTTGGATATAGGGTTTGTTCACAGAAGTTTCAAGACATTTAGGAGCGCATCTTTCGGTAAAAACAGTTTGATGATTAATCCCCCTAAAAGTGAGTTGAGAAAATTATTTTTCCACCAGAATGAGATAGGCACGTAATTGTAGCAAATGTTAATACGAGCAACTTTGCTGAACATCCCGATTTTCTATCTCTTATATATAACAAACTTAAGTCGTTTTATGTAAAAAACCCATAAAAATCTTATTTTTCATTCTAACTCTTTCCAATGATTTTTCCCATTTTCCGTCTCTCCTACAAAGTTGTTAAACAAGCAAAATTACATGTTTTTGCTGAACATTGTAACATTTCATCTCAATACAACAAAAGTTATCTTTAAATTATAGATATTTTTAAAGGTATTTCCACTTGTGATTATTCCCTTAATTGCAAAAAGTCGCAAATTTCTTCACGATATGCTGGAAACCGCTTATTTCATTTTTCTACTTTCCGACCCGATTCTTTCAGGAGAAAAAACGCGGCCTAGAAGAGGTGGAGTGCGGTGAGATGGAACAGCTTTGCCGTTATCAAGGAACACGCAAGTTCTATCAAAAGCTCAACGCATCCCGCAAAGGCTTCGAGCCGCGAGCATCTTGAGGCAATATTGCTGAGTGAAATAACTGAAGAATTGAGATCCTGATCCATGATGCTATGTCCGACACTGGTGTAATCGTCGTTTTTGTAGTCGTAGTTTAATGCTTCCAGAGGATCATTAAATACACATGGTAAATCGATGATCTTACAAGTGGAGACGGACTTTCTGTTAATAAAAATTCAACATCTCCCTCGATGCTACCGAGACATAAATCGAGCAACCAATGCGTGCTTCGGATGATCTCTTGTGGTGTTCAAGAGAAAGGTGTGTGGCGACGAAGGATGAACCACGAGCTAGCTAACTCTACGGTGAACCAGGTATCCAGAAGTTAGCTGAAGCTGGAAGGATACAATGGGCAAGGCATGTTGCAATAATACTGAACAGCAAGCCTGCAAAGATGGTGTTAGGCTCTTACCCGGCAGGTACGTGGCGAGTGAGCGGACCAAGTAAAATGTGATTTGGTGAACGACCGAGGATGGAGAGATGTGGTCTCGAACCATGTATTGTTTTGTCAAATTGTTGATTCAGTGTTTATCAGTTTGGATGTAAACTAAATAAATGAACCTTCGTTTCTTCAAAACCAAATATTGGGAACCATAATGGGCAAACTGCCAAAATAAGCTTGGAACGACATCCACAAAATCCATACAGTTTATGTCATTTCGTTGCAAATTGGTTCTAAAATCGTCTCGGAGACCTATAGTGATATATACCAATCGACTCAGCTCAAAGATCTGAGCAAATGTCTGTTTGTTCGTCTGTATGTGTGTGTGTGTGTGCGCAAAAGCTAAGAAAAATATTAGACAACTTTTCATATAGTAATCATTAACCGAATTTCTTGCAACAAGTTTCATTCGATAAAGGGGAAAGCCTAGTTGATCACTATTGAATTTTTTATCGATGGATCGTTGTGTTTGAAAGTTATAAAGAAAATGGAACATCGAACCATATTACGCCAACTTTCCCGGTCAACTGGATGCAAGGTATCTTAGTGAATGAACCCAATAAGGGTGCCCTGACTGTATGCGATAACTGGCGAGGCATTATGTTGCTGTGTACTGTTCTTAAAGTTCTATGCAAAGTCATCCTAGCCCGGATTCAGGAGATGATCGATGCGACTCTCTGGCGCGGCGGCAGCAGGCCGGATTCCGTGCCGGAAGATCCTGTGTGGACCATATTGTCACGCTCTGTATCATTCTGGAGCAGGTCAACGAATTCCAAGAGTCCCTTTACTTGGTATTCATTGACTACGAAAAAGCTTTCGACCGTCTCAATCACGAGAATATGTGAGGCGCCCTGAGAAACAATGGGGTTCCTGAGAATATCATCGGCCTCATCGAAGCACAGTACGAGGCCTTCTCGTGTAGAGTGCTTACTGTTCCTCATCGTGATCGACAAGATTCTGGTAGGTGCGATTGACCGTGGACCAAACCGCGGGCTGTTATGCCAGCCTATAACCATGGAGCACCTAAACGACTTCGAATTGGCTGATTACGTTGCACTTCTCGCTCAACGGCGCTCTGATATGCAGAGTAAGCTCAACGACCTTGTCGAGCGCTCCTCTTCGGAAGGCTTAGTCATCAACGTCAACAAAACCAAATCGTTGGATGTAAACATGGTGACCCCTTCCAGTTTCACAGTAGCCGGGCAAACAGTGGAGAACGTTGAAAGCTTCCAATATCTTGGTAGCCAAATGGCGTCAGGCGGCGGCACCAAGATCGACATAGGCGCACGGATCAAGAAAGCAAGGGCTGCCTTTGCGAGTTTAAGGAATATCTGGAAAAACAGGCAGATTAGTAAACGCACCAAAATACGAATTTTCAACTCTAACGTGAAATCTGTCCTGTTATACGCTAGCGAAACATGGTGTGTATCAGTGGAGAACACTCAACGGCTGCAGGTGTTCATCAACAGATGTCTGCGGTATATAATTCGGGCCTGGTGGCCTCACAACTGGATCTCAAACAACAAGCTCCATCGTCGTTGTCACCAGAGGCCGATAGCAACAGAAATTCGGGATCGAAAGTGGGGCAGCTCCACTCTACGTAGGGGCGGAAATGAAATCTGTAAACAAGCATTAGACTGGAACCCAGCGGGACATTGCAGCAGAGGTTGACCCAGAGGCTGATGGCGGCGAAGCCTCAATAAAGAAATAAAAGAAGTCGACCGAAATCTAACCTGGCAACAGGTTAAAGCGATAGCTGGACAACGCTCAGGATGGAGATCTTTCAAGTCGGCCCTTTACACCACCGGAGATGTACAGGATCCAGGATCATTTAGTTACTTAGACGACTACTAAACGGTATTGTACAAAAATGTTATTCAGACTTTAATAAATGGGAGTAGAATTTGAAATGCACCGATGAATTAATTATTCAATCACCTTATTTTGCATTTAAGGACAAGCCTTCAAGCGTTCTTGCGTTGCAGCATGTGTGAAATAATAAAAATGAAAGTTGTGCGTTGCTTCTGGTTTTATGTGTACCCTTGAAAACACGAGTGCATTTAGTTTGGATTCCGGGAGACTTGTCCTTAAGGATTCAGAACATATTTATGTAGGGGCAGCAGGGACTATGTCCAAGGGCTTGACGATCCCTCCCCAGGCCATCTGCGAGTTGTGGCGCCTGCCTGTGGTGGGGTTTGACAGTGGGCCCTGTTAAACCTCTATAAAAAGCTGCATGTATCCGCAAGTAGGCTCCGCCAAAGCGACCGTGTGCCGCTCAAAGCGCACAAGCCCAAGTCCTGGTGTTAGAGGTGGGACGCTAAACAGCCCTGACACGATGGCCCTCTGGCGAGACAGGAGGTTTGCGCAGGCCCAACAAGCCGCCTGGAAAACCAATAATTACGAACAATATAAGAGATAATACTACTCGATATAATCGGCAAAGACCTAGGCGACGAATAAAGGATCACGATTGGAAGCTTGGAACATGGAACTGCAAGTCGCTAGGTTTCGCAGGTTGCGACAGGATGATCTACGATGAATTACATCCCCGCAACTTCGACGTCGTGGCGCTGCAGGAGATTTACTGGACAGGACAGAAAGTGTGGAAAAGCGGGCATCGGGCGGCTACCTTTTACCAAAGCTGCGGCACCACCAACGAGCTGGGAACCGGCTTCATAGTGCTGGGTAAGATGCGCCAACGCGTGATTGGGTGGCAGCCAATCAACGCAAGGATGTGCAAGCTGAGGATTAAAGGCCGTTTCTTCAACTATAGCATCATCAACGTGCACTGCCCTCACGAAGGGAGACCCGACGACGAGAAAGAAGCGTTCTATGCGCAGCTGGAGCAGACATACGATGGATGCCCACTGCGGGACGTCAAAATCGTCATCGGTGACATGAACGCGCAGGTAGGAAGGGAGGAAATGTATAGACCGGTCATCGGACCGGATAGTCTGCACACCGTATCGAATGACAACGGCCAACGATGCATAAACTTCGCAGCCTCCCGCGGAATGGTAGTCCGAAGCACCTTCTTTCCCCGCAAAAATATCCACAAGGCCACATGGAGATCACCTAACCAAGAAACGGAAAACCAAATCGACCACGTTATAATCGACGGTAAATTCTTCTCCGACATCACAAACGTCTACACTTACCGCAGTGGGAATATTGAATCCGACCACTACCTCGTTGCAGTATGCCTACGCTCAAAACTCTCGACGGTGTACAACACGCGTCGAAGTCGGACGCCGCGGCTTAATATTGGGCGGCTACAAGACGGTAGACTAGCCCAAGAATACGCGCAGCAGCTGGAAGTGGCACTCCCAACGGAAGAGCAGCTAGGCGCAGCGTCTCTTGAAGATGGCTGGAGAGATATTCGATCCGCCATTGGTAGCACCGCAACCGCTGCACTTGGCACGGTGCCCCCGGATCAGAGAAACGACTGGTATGACGGCGAATGTGAGCAGTTAGTAGAAGAGAAGAATGCAGCATGGGCGAGCTTGCTGCAACACCGCACGAGGGCGAACGAGGCACGATATAAACAGGCGCGGAACAGACAAAACTCGATTTTCCGGAGGAAAAAGCGTCAGCAGGAAGATCGAGACCGTGAAGAGACGGAGGAACTGTACCGCGCTAATAACACACGAAAGTTCTATGAGAAGTTGAATCGTTCACGTAAGGGCCACGTGCCACAGCCTGATATGTGTAAGGACATATACGGGAACCTTCTTACGAACGAGCGTGAGGTGATCCAAAGGTGGCGCCAGCACTACGAAGAGCACCTGAATGGCGATGCGGCAGTCGAAGATATTGGTATGCTGATGGACCTGGGGGAACGCGTGCAGGACATAATTCTACCGGCTCCGGATCTCCAGGAAATCCAGGAGGAGATTGGCCGGCTGAAGAACAACAAAGCCCCTGGGGTTGACCAACTACCAGGAGAGCTATTTAAACACGGTGGTGAGGCACTGGCTAGAGCGATGCACTGGGTCATTACCAAGATTTGGGAGGAGGAAGTTTTGCCGCAGGAGTGGATGGAAGGTGTCGTGTGTCCCATCTACAAAAAGGGCGATAAGCTGGATTGTAGCAACTACCGCGCAATCACATTGCTGAACGCCGCCTACAAGGTACTCCCCAAATTTTATGCCGTCGACTAGCACCAATTGCAAGGCAGTTGTGGGGCAGTACCAGGCGGGTTTTATGGGCAAACGCTCCACCACGGACCAGGTGTTCGCCATTCGCCAAGTACTGCAGAAGTGCCGCGAATACAACGTGCCCACACATCATCTATTCATCGACTTCAAAGCCGCATATGATACAATCGATCGGGACCAGCTATGGCAGCTAATGCACGAACACGGTTTTCCGGATAAACTGACACGGTTGATCAAAGCGACGATGGATCGGGTGATGTGCGTAGTTCGAGTTTCAGGGGCATTCTCGAGTCCCTTCGAAACCCGCAGAGGGTTACGGCAAGGTGATGGTCTTTCGTGTCTGCTATTCAACATCGCTTTGGAAGGGGTAATACGAAGGGCAGGGATTAACACGAGTGGTACAATTTTCAATAAGTCCGTTCAGCTATTTGGCTTCGCCGACGACATAGATATTATGGCACGTAACTTTGAGAAGATGGAGGAAGCCTACATCAGACTGAAGAGGGAAGCCAAGCGAATCGGACTAGTCATCAATACGTCGAAGACGAAGTACATGATACACACCAAAAAATTATAAATATTACAGGTGATGTATTTCAATAAAATGACACAAAACCACATGACATAAACAGAATCGTATATTTTTCAATGTCAGATGATTTAAAATTACATGTCACGGAACCTAAACACAGCACCCGTTGCAACGCACCTAACGCACAAGCAGTCAATGACTTGATGCAGTGAAATACTTGTTCAGTGCAAATCGTGGAACCAGTTTTGCTTCGATCATCCCTCTTTCAAGAAACGGAGATAGCTGAGTGGTAGCGTGCTGGGCTCTCACTCAGCGGACTTATGTTCGATTCTCGTTCTGATCAAACAATTTTTTTGTCAATAAAGTTGTGATGTAAAATTAAAGTACCACCTAATTTTACTTCAAAAATGACGCTCGTATATGTCGGTGTCACAGCACCTAAAATTACATGATTATTTTTAGGTGTGTAGGAAGAGGTTCAAGAGAAGATAATGTGAGCCACCCACCGCGAGTTGGCATCGGTGGTGACGAAATCGAGGTGGTAGAAGAATTTGTGTACTTGGGCTCACTGGTGACTGCCGAAAATGATACCAGCAGAGAAATTCGGAGACGTATAGTGGCTGGAAATCGTGCATACTTTGGACGCTCCGATCGAATAGAGTTCGCCGCCGTACCAAACTGACTATCTACAAAACGCTCATTAGACCGGTAGTCCTCTACGGACACGAGACCTGGACGATGCTCGTGGAGGACCAACGCGCACTCGGAGTTTTCGAAAGGAAAGTGCTGCGTACCATCTATGGTGGGGTGCAGATGGCGGACGGTACGTGCACAGATAAAAATATATTGTGATTTTAAGTGTATTTTCATGCACATATTTGGAGCATGCAAATAAACGTAACATTCAATCGATCTCACTATTCGTTTATATCGAAATAAATTTGAACGGTGCTTGCTTGTAAAATTCAGTCAAATTTAATTGAATATCGAATGTCAATTCGATTGATGGGGTAACCTGCAGTTTTGCACGTCGTTGAATTTTCAAAATTATTTGCTGTGTGGAGGAAGCGAATGAACCACGAGTTGCATCAGCTGTTGGGAGAACCATCCATCGTTCACACCGCGAAAATCGGACGACTGCGATGGGCCGGGCACGTAGCCAGAATGTCGGACAATAACCCGGTGAAAATGGTTCTCGACAACGATCCGACGAGTACAAGAAGGCGAGGTGCGCAGCGGGCAAGGTGGATCGATCAGGTGGAAGATGACTTGCGTACCCTCCGTAGACTGCGTGGTTGGAGACGTGTAGCCATGGACCGAGCCGAATGGAGAAGACTCTTATATACCGCACAGGCCACTTCGGCCTTAGTCTGAATAAATAATAATAATTATGTTTTGTAGTGTATCGTAACAGTTCTGCATGTTGTTTGTACAACCTTTTTTTTGTTGATAATCTATTATTTTTTATCAATGCCAAGGTTTTATACAGATTTTGGAAGCAGTCAATAGTGTAGGGGAAACAACTATAGTCAATAGTGTAGGGGACAACTATGAACTGCCTTTAAAGATCGATGTATACCATGTTACAATCTCCCACCAAATAAATGACGCACTAAATATCTCTTTCGTTTATTTTAATTCCACATCGTACCATTCCACACTTTTATGTTGCAAATGATTTTAATGAATTTAATACTTTCCGGTCGATTAATTTCAAACCACGGTAAGCTATCAGTCAGTTTTTTACCCCTTATTATTCACACATGCCCGCTTCGTACTTCCACTCGTTATAAAACTATTGAAACAGCGAATCACACATGTGCGACAGGAACTCACGTCTCTGCCATTCATCGGCACCGACGACCGGCAACTCAAACTCTTTCGATGCCCAAGCAAGAAGACCCTCCGTATTTTGTTGCGCTCAGTGTTTCTCATTCGCTAGTTGCGATGTGTCGCGAACGGATGCTTTAGTTAGAAAGCCTCGCTATCATTTCCATATTCTGTGGAAGTCGCGCCTTGTTTTGATCAAAACACATTGTTGGAAACCTGTTGTTAGTGCGGTGGATGGGGTTTAACGACTATCGGCTCTATTAGTCGATCACGTCATTATAGTGTTTGGAAGACAGTCGGGAGAAGAATCGGTTCTATTGAATATTGTCATAATTTTGTGCTTCACGGGAAGGAAAAACCCTATGTGCTTCGTCGAATGGTGTCGTGCTTTATCGTTATCGTCACTTATCAGCATCTTACATATCCTGTGTGATGGTAGTGGGTCGGTTAGCTCGTTGGCAGTATCTAAGGCGGATCCTGCATATAGGAAACATGTGACAAGTGCAATACTCGCAGTGATTATATGAATGTATGCGAATTGGTTGTTTGTTTAGTAAATTAAAGCAGACTAAATAGTTGGCGGAGCAGCAATTGAGGCTTCGCGCTTTTGAATGTACTGATTGTTGATTAGTGTCGGAACGGGTTGGCGTTTGAAGTGTGTGCCATGAATAATTAATGTATTCAGCTTCATATGTCGTCTGAATTTCTTGTGTGTAGATTTGTGTGCCACCAATATTTATGCAAAACAGACCGCTTAGATGCGAAAATCGTCATAGCTGATATTAGCGAATATTTGCATTCGAAAGCTGAGACAGCTTGCTCGGTTCAAGTGACTCAATCATCGGTCTTCGTGTCTTGGGACGTGGTCATCATCGCTTGAAAATGATTTACGCCTTGGATTGTGCTTCTGTGTCCTGTTGGTGTTGGTGCTTATCTGTGGCAAACAAATAAAGCTGACGGTTTGAAATTTGAAACAATCCAGCCATCGCATAGTGGGAGTCTCGTTCCATCAAAAAGCTATATCAAAACACAAAATACAACTGCCAAATGATAAATCAATATGTTCAGTAAACATTCTTTTGACTCGTCATGATGGTATAACCATTGAAGTGTGATAACTGACTTTTATACGTATGATATAAACAGTTCAAGATTCTTTCAATAATTTGTAAATTGAACTAATCAAATATGTCTTTGAAAACGACATTAATGCATCGTAGCTTTCTGAGCATTTGATATTAAATCATTCTCTGTAGCTAAAGTACTAAAAGTTTCACTTTAAAAGTTTTTTATGTTTATGTTTTTTCTGCAATTATTTGTTCAACATTTAGCGTCAATTGATATGAGAAATGGTTGTCTACAATGCTCTCTCACATATCGCTCTTATTTAACCATATTTATATGTACGCGATGAAAGCATAGCATAATATGTAGCATATAGCTTAATAATTGGATGCACTACTTTTCTTCCAGTATATTTCCATCGCTCAGAGACAAAAGAAATGAGATCTCCAATAAGCGAAAGCGTGAAATAATCAATCTATAAAAAAAATGTCCTTACTCGAAGGATAGGATTTTCTCACACATACCAACTTCACGTAATTTCTTTTCGCGCAATAAACGAAAATATGGATATAAAAGACCTTGAAACAAAGTTGTTCCTGCAGGCTTCAAAAACAATTATTTTATAGGAAGCTTTACAAATTCAAGCACAAAATGATATTTCTTAACTTCTACGTTCTATATGTATAACAACCATCACATTGAGTTCAATGTTCTTAATCGTCTTTTGCGAGTTTTTCATATCTTCCATTACTTGAATCTGAGCTAAAACAATTGTTTGTTTCAAATTCACTTATTGAGCTATTGAAAACTCGACTATTAAAGTATTTTTGACTGGAAGTTATCCCACTATGTGCTGGCGGAAAAAGAAAGAAAAAATATCGCACAACAAGTGATAAACGACAGCAGAACTCCTTATCGGTGGAAAATACAAATAATTTCATTTTGCCTTGTTCCGTTTGCTTTAACCACCAGAGCAAACGGCTTGCCTCGGAGTCGATTCGCCGTCAATTCAAGGCGGTTGTTGTCGTTTGCAGCCAGTCACCATCATATATCGACACCTATCTCTATATAGATTTTACAGTGAGCTAAATTTGGATTTCGCAAGAAAGAAAGAAGAACACACCTCAATTGATTTCGATTACGCGCTGAAGCAGGTTCCACGCAGTTTCAATCGTCAATTAATAAAACCAGCGAGACCGGGTGTGGAATTAATCTTTTTCTCAATCAACGAAGCGGCAAAGGAAACATCAGCGTCAGTAAATTACTCGGAGTGAATCGGTTACATAAAGCAAACGAGCTGTAAACGCAATCAAGTTGCTCGCTGCTGACTCGTTCGGCTTCGCTTCACTGTCGACCTTTCGGCGCATTTTTCGGAAGCATCTTTGACAACCTGTGAGCGATATAACGTAGTGCAAAATAACTGGAGCCTGCTTTCGACGAAAGCTGCGAATGATAGCGATTAATCGAAAGCTGAAGCAGAGGACTGGAACTGGATTACATCAGTGTGCTGAACGTTGCTGAAAATCGTTTGTTCATCTGGGAAAATCGAGACGAACCGAAAATCAAAAGGTGAGTAAACCTCGAATAATATGGTCATGATTTTCTAGGAATTCTATCATCAATTCCCCTTATTGGGTGCATGTGTGATTCACAGGCGGCGTGGTATCTCATATCGCTGCAATGTAGAGGGATGTCCCCAAATGTTGAGTAGCTAGTTCAAAGTAGTGAATTTCATTGGGGAAGTCGAATTCAAGGGCACGCACTGTTTGAATGCAAAACCAACGGAAACAGTTCGCTATTATATACAGCATGAGTTGATTTTATTTTACGACACTTTTTTACGTTGCAATACATACAAATTGATTGCTGGTTGAATCCAATAACAATAATAATATTTCTTTGGAATATCCAACTCTACGTTTGGTGTCTTCCAGTTTTGATCAACACTCAACTTCGCAAATTTGAAAAAAAAAATGAATAAGGATGTCGAATGATAAACTGTTAACCTCTTGTTTTTTTAATGAAGATATATCAGTTATTGGAAAATTTCTACTTCTTAGCTGATAAAGATCTATCATTAAGGAATTCATATATCATATCGAATGTCGAGAAAATTTACTATTCACAGGATATCCCAGACCAGAGCACCCTTAATTATTACGCGTCATTAGAGTATAATTATTTGTTTGGGTGAGTTTATATGCCCATGTTAAATTTCGGACACCCATCATACATGAGGAGATCAATTTACACGACAGTTGAATCTCTATGCCTATTCTTTCAGCGGGTTCTCCTTCTTGAATTATGACATATTTTCAAATAAATAATGTCCATCCCTTGCTGATATCCCCCTACTATAGAGGTACAGGAGAAACAAATGGTAAGCTCGTTTATAGCGTTTCGTAGATGAAAGGTACATCCAATCTCGGTTGAATTGCGCTCTCGAAACAACAGCAAGCATTTAGTGGAAGAAAGGTTGGATCGGAGACACGGGCCTGGGCGGCGGCAGGGTGTTGGTTGTGCAGGTTCTCAAGTACGGATGCTCGGTCGACGCAAGCCCGCAAGCACTTTACCTACCGCTTCGCGACTAAATGAATCGTTCAACCCGTTTCGAGCGAGAAAGTGTACAATTTCTTGCACGACATAATTGGGTCTTGGGAGAATTCACCTTTTGACACGATGATATTCAGCCTTTACCTCGAACACAATGGGAGCTAGAGAAATGAGTAAGAAAATACATAATGACATAAATGAAAAAAAAAAAAAAAAAAATCAAGCAACGATATTTTATGACGTGTGTATGCTACAAATTAAAGCATCTTTTTTGTATTTTTTTGTTAATATACGTTTTAACTTGTAGGAAAAAGTTTGTTGAATATTTGGGGAAATTTCAAGATTATTATTTGATCATAAAATAAGGATTTACATGATTAATTCATGTTGAGCGTCTTAGGGGAAATGTTACAAGGTTAAAAGACTAGATAGTCGATAACAAAACACTGAAGAAGTTTTCAAGAAGAAAAAGAAATACGTATCTGTTGATTCAAAGTGATTATAGTGGAAGTAAATGCAATAGTGAAGGGATTTCCAGATCTGGTTCTCGATTCACCTGATGCAATTGTGCATCATTTTTTATGACTCAACTTTGTTTTGCTAATCCGATTGTTTGTTTTATACAAATTACTATACAAATACTTTAAACAAATTGGTATATTTGCATATATTGAATCAATAGCAGCAACAAGTTATAGAATTTACCAAACAAAATTATTCATGAAAAATTATGCACCATGCGTCTCCATCATGCATTTGTCATGAGACTTACATTCAGTGGTGGCTTCTCGCTTCACGAGTAAGAAAAGAGTGTAATTGGGCCTACAAAAATTCCACACTCGCCCGAACAGGGCCGAACCTACTGCCTGCATTTTTCTGGCCCTTGCTTTGTTCGCGAGTACGGGCAGAGCAAAGACAAAAAGCAGGGCAGTATTTTGTTCGGGAGTAAAAAACACGGCCGCGAGTAGGTATTTGTGATTTCTTCGAATACAATGGATAAATTTGGCTTGACATTCATTCATTTATTTAGTTAACATCTAAACAGATAACACTGAATCAACAATTTGACGCCACAATGCACGGTTCGAGGCCGCATCTCTCCATCCTCGAATACGCCCCACGCTCGCCAAGTCGTTCTGCACCTGGTCTGCCCATCTCGCTCGCTGTGCTCCACGTCCGTACCTGCCGGATCGGAAGCGAACACCATCTTTGCAGGGTTGCTGTCCGGCATTCTTGCAACATGTCCTGCCCATCGTACCCTTCCGGCTTTAGCTACCTTCTGGATACTGGGTTCGCCGTAGAGTTGGGCGAGCTCATGGTTCATTCTTCGCCGCCACACACCGTCTTCTTGCACACCGCCAAAGATGGTCCTAAGCACCCGTCTCTCGAATACTTCGAGTGCTTGCAAGTCCTCCTCGAGCATTGTCCATGTTTCATGTCCGTAGAGGACAACCGGTCTTATAAGCGTCTTGTACATGACACATTTGGTGCGGTGGCGAATCTTTTTCGACCGCAGTTTCTTCTGGAGCCCGTAGTAGGCCCGACTTCCACAGATGATGCGCCTTCGTATATTTCACGACTAACGTTGTTGTCAGCCGTTAGCAAGGATCCGAGGTAGACGAATTCCTCGACCACCTCGAAGGTATCCCCGTCTATCGTAACACTGCTTCCCAGGCGGGCCCTGTCGCGCTCGGTTCCGCCCACAAGCATGTACTTTGTCTTTGACGCATTCACCACCAGTCCAACTTTTGTTGCTTCACGTTTCAGGCGGGTGTACAGTTCTGCCACCTTTGCAAATGTTCGGCCGACAATGTCCATGTCATCCGCGAAGCAAATAAATTGACTGGATCTGTTGAAAATCGTACCCCGGCTGTTACACCCGGCTCTCCGCATGACACCTTCTAGCGCCATGTTGAACAACAGGCACGAAAGTCCATCACCTTGTCTTAGTCCCCGACGCGATTCGAACGAACTGGAGTGTTCGCCCGAAATCTTCACACAGTTTTGCACACCATCCACCGTTGCTTTGATCAGTCTGGTAAGCTTCCCAGGGAAGCTGTTCTCGTCCATAATTTTCCATAGCTCTACGCGGTCTATACTGTCGTATGCCGCCTTGAAATCAACAAACAGATGGTGCGTTGGGACCTGGTATTCACGGCATTTTTGAAGGATTTGCCGTACAGTAAAGATCTGGTCCGTTGTCGAGCGGCCGTCAACGAAGCCGGCTTGATAACTTCCCACAAACTCGTTCACTAATGGTGACAGACGACGGAAGATGATCTGGGATATCACTTTGTAGGCGGCATTAAGGATGGTGATCGCCCGAAAGTTCTCACACTCCAGTTTGTCGCCTTTCTTGTAGATGGGGCATATAACCCCTTCCTTCCACTCCTCCGGTAGCTGTTCGGTTTCCCAGATTCTGACTATCAGTTTGTGCAGGCAAGTGGCCAGCTTTTCCGGGCCCATCTTGATGAGCTCAGCTCCGATACCATCCTTACCAGCTGCTTTATTGGTCTTTAGCTGTTGAATGGCATCCTTAACTTCCCTCAAGGTGGGGGCTGGTTGGCTTCCATCGTCCGCTGAACTGACGTAGTCATCTCCTCCGCTGCCTTGACTTTCACTGCCTGTACTCTCAGCGCCATTCAGATGTTCCTCGTAGTGCTGCTTCCACCTTTCGATCACCACACGTTCGTCCGTCAAGATGCTCCCATCCTTATCCCGGCACATTTCGGCTCGCGGCACGAAGCCTTTGCGGGATGCGTTGAGCTTCTGATAGAACTTGCGTGTATCTTGAGAACGGCACAGCTGTTCCATCTCCTCGCACTCCGCTTCTTCCAGGCGGCGTTTCTTCTCCTGAAAAAGGCGGGTCTGCTGTCTCCGCTTCCGTCTATAACGTTCCACGTTCTGCCGGGTACCTTTTTTTTTTCTGGGTACCTTGCTGCAGCGCGACCGCCCGCGCTGCGTCCATCTCCTCCAGAATCTGTCTGCACTCTTCGTCGAACCAATCGTTCCGTCGACATCGACCCATATACCCGACGTTGTTCTCCGCTGCGTCGTTAATGGCTGCTTTGACTGTACTCCAGCAGTCCTCAAGAGGGGCCGCATCGAGCTCACCCTCTTCCGGCAACGCTGCCTCGAGATGCTGCGCGTATGCAGTGGTGACATCAGGTTGCTTCAGTCGCTCTAGGTCGTACCGCGGCGGTCGTCGGTACCGAACATTGTTGATGACGGATAGTTTTGGGCGCAGTTTAACCATCACCAGATAGTGGTCAGAGTCGATGTTAGCGCCACGATATGTCCTGACGTCGATAATGTCGGAGAAGTGCCGTCCATCAATCAGAACGTGGTCGATTTGTGATTCTGTCTGCAGTGGTGATCTCCAGGTGTACCGATACGGGAGGCTGTGTTGAAAGTAGGTGCTGCGAATGGCCATATTCTTGGAGGCAGTGAAATCAATTAGTCGTAGGCCGTTTTCGTTCATCAGCCGGTGAGCGCTGAACTTTCCAATAGTCGGTCTAAACTCCTCCTCTTGGCCAACCTGAGCGTTCAAATCTCCTATGATGATTTTGACGTCGTGGCTTGGGCAGCTATGTAACACATATGGAAGCTGATATATCTCCACTGGCTTCCACACTGATATTCTTCCCTCCACCTTCATACGGGAGCTTGACAGAAGGAAGTTCGTGCGATATATACCATCACAAATATTGCCCTCCGCTCGCTTTCAAATTTTTGCCAAAAATTGGAAATTATTTTGTTGGACATTTGTTGCAATGTCTCAATATTAGAAATTCTATGAAGATCATTGGTACTATACCACGGAGGCAACTTCAGAATCATTTTCATAATTTTATTTTAAATCCTCTGATGTGACTTTTTTCTGGTATTGTAGCAGTTAGTCCATATTGGCACAGCATACAACATGGCTGGTCTAAAAATTTGTTGTAAATCAAAATTTTGTTCTGAAGACGAATTTTGTTCTGATGCCTTCAATGTGGATTTTAAAAGTTTATTTTTGATCTAGCAAAAATATCTAGCACTAAATATTTAGCTTCGCTAGGCCAATTAATTGGAACCCCATTCATAGTGACAATATGTCTGCTAGATGGTTTAAAATAAGAAGCTCTCGGCTTATGTGACAAAATTATAAGCAGAGTTTTGGAGTAAGTAAGTGGAGAAAATATCCAAACTTTTCTGCAATTCACTACAAATGACACGAAGGCTTCACCCTTTGGCTGAAAGGATCGTATAATCTGCAAACAACGATTTTTGACACCCTGGTGGTAACTCAGGTAAGTCAGAAGTAAAAATGTTATACAATATAGGCTCCAGTATGCTGCCTTGGGGAACACCAGCTCTTACATGTAATCTATCAGATTTGGAATTCTGATAGATTACCTGCAGTGAGCGATCTGATAAATAATTTTGGATCAGTTTAATAATGTACAGAGGAAAATAAATTTCATCAATTTTACAATCAAACCTTCATGCCAAATACTGTCAAATGCTTTCTCTATACCAAGAAGAGCAACTCCAGTCGAATATCCTTCAGATTTGTTGAGTCGAATTAAATTTGTAACTCTTAATAACTGATGAGTGGTTGAATGCCCATGGCGGAAGCCAAATTGCTCATCTGCAAAAATAGAATTGTCATTAATATGAACCATCATTCTATTTAAAATAATCTTTTCAAACAGTTTGCTTATTTAAGAAAGCAAGCTGGTTGGGCGATAACTAGAAGCCTCAGCTGTATTTTTGTCCGGCTTCAAAATTGGAACAACTTTGCCGTTTTTTATTGATCTGGGAAGTATGCCAATTGAAAACATTTGTTAAATGAATTAACCAAAAAGGATTCAAAAACTCTCAGGAAATGTTGTAGAAAATACCATCATCACCCGGGGCTTTCATATTTTTAAATTATCTAGTAACAGATCTCACTTCATCCAAATTAGTTCCCAACGAAGGGTCAAAAACATTCTCTTGATTGAGAATGCTTCGAAGCTCCGTGTAACCTGATCCTCAATTGGACTAGTGAGACCTAGACTAAAGATATAGGCTCTCTCAAACTGCTGAGCCAGTTTTTGAGCCTTTTCGCAATTTGTTAATAAAATTTTATTCCCCTCTTTAACTGAACCTCTGTCTACTTATCTGTAAAATAAAATTCCCTGATTTTTTCAGATTTTTTCCAGGTGTTTTACATTAATTTCCAGGCAAAAACAAACGTGCCATATATAGAGTTTAGCAGCAAAATAATCAAATCAGAAATGTAAATATTGCGAAAAATATTATTTTAACGAACATTTTGGTGGCTTCACAAAAACAATGTTGTAAATTACTTAAGAAATTCCTCCGGGAATTCCTTCGCAAGTTCACCCAGAAATCAATTTGAAAATTTCTTTGCTAAAACGTTAGAAAACATCTCACGGAATTGTTTCGGAAATTCCTTTAGAGATGCAAATAGCGATTCCTTTATGATTTTTTAAATTCCTCTAGGTGTTTGTTCGAAAATGTCTTGTGAAAATCCTTCGAAAATACCTTTATAAAATACTTTGCAGATTTCTTCAGATATTCTTCTGATTTTTTTTATGAATTTCTTTATTAAAGAAACCTAAGAAAACTTCTTAAGGAAATGTTCCGGAAATATGTTTGGGAATTTCTTCAGCAAATCCTTCAGAACTTCTTACGAAAAAAAAATCAGGAAATGTGTTGATACAAAAATATGAGATTGCTGGGTCCATGACGTTAGGCATAAGGACGTTAGGCAAATACCTTCTTAATGTCGTGGACCGTTTTTGGGGCATTTATGCTTAACATCCTTTATGCCTAACGTACTCATGCCTAACATCATTATACCTGTTCGCGTGACCAACATCTAGTTTTCTTGGACCTAGCAGCTAAGGTACCGGTACTATAAGTGTCAAACGGCCAATTTATAGCCTATTCAGATTACGCCATTTCTGGTCATAAATATCATGATAAACAACAACCTGATGCCATCCCCACACATTAAATTTTTTTCTCCGCTTTAACACGATATTTATTACGATAAATAATCTAATCGTAATCTGAATAGGCTATTAAGCTTATTGAAGCATATTTTGGCAAAATAATTTCAATGGTTTCAGCGCCACTAGCGTGCTAGTACTGCTTTACTGTAAAAACCTTCGGAAAATGCTTCGGATATTTTTTGAAATTCCATGGGATTTTTAAGAACTTATTCAGAAGTATCTTAGGAAAACTTTAGAAAACACATGGAGATGTTTTTCCGGATATTTTGCTTTTAAGTACTCTTTAGAAATACTTCGAGAATACCTTTAGAAACTCCTTTGAAAAATCTATTTGGGAATCCTTAGGCTATTCTTTCAAGAATTCCTTTAGCAAAAATCCTCCACAAATCACTATACACTTTTTTTTAAATCCCTTCGGGAATTTCTTAATGAAACCATACAATTCGTTTTGAAATTCCTCCGGGAATTCTTTTCGGTTTTTATCTTGGAAATTGCTCCAGAAATAATTTAGAAAATTGCTAATCATTCTTATGGACACTCTTTTAGTGATTTCGTTGAATAATTCCTTGGAAAACTGATTCCGAAGTTCCTTCGGAAGTTCCTCCTGGAATTGCTGTGAAAAATCCTAACTAATTTAGTATTGTTTAATATATTCCTAAAGAATTTCCGAGGGAATACTCAAAAGAATTTATAAAGCAATCCCTAATTGATTTCCCGAATAAATTCCTAGATTTCACCAAGAATAGCTTCGGAAATTCTCCAGGAATTATTTAGAAGATGGCAAAACGTTTTTTGCGGAATAACAATCCATCAACGTTCACTACATTTTCAATAGATGTGATTGGTATATTTATTCAAATACTTTTAATGATTTTTTCATCTTTTGAAAGAATTTCACTCATGGTCACCGGGTATTGAAATTTCCTTGATTATGTCAAGATTTCCATGATAATTCTAGATATTTTCCAGGTAGCGGAAAATTCCCTGATAGTTCCAGGTTTTTCCAGATAGTAGACACCCTGTTAAGCGCTGGAATTGGCTTTTGAGGGTTTTTTAAAAAGAATTTTCGTTAATTTCGAAAAGAGTTTCGAACTGGGATCCAACTTCGAGTTCAACACGGGATCGCGAGTTCTTTGCCTTTCGCCTCACATTTTTTAAGACGGATCAGTAGCTGAAGATCGTCGTCAATAATAATGGAGTTGAATTTAATTTCACATTTAGGAATTACAATGCCTCTGGCTTCGACAATTAAATTTGTCAAAGATACGAGAGCATTATCAATACCATTTTTGGTATCGAGAGGAATATAAACATCAAAATTCCTATCGATATACGTTTTATATAAATCCCAATCATGATAATCTATGATAATAAAAAGTAGAGCTGATTGGATTTTGTTAATGGCTTCTTGTGAGATTTCAAACGTCACAGGAAGGTGATCAGAGTCAAAGTCAGCATGAGTTACCAATTGGCCACACAGCTGACTTGAATCCGTTGAAACTAAATCGATTGTTGGAGGATTTCGACTGGAAGAAAAACAAGTTGCTCCATTGGGATATTGAATAGTATAATATCCTGCAAAACAATCGTCAAATAAAATTTTACCTTTGGAATTGCTTTGAGTATTATTATGACAAATTTTTCATTTGTTGCGAGTTAAAATTTTAATATCAGCTCTTAACTAATTATTTTGCTGTACATTGCACTTGGAAGGCAATTGCCTTTCTACTTTGGTTTAAAATGTAGAATATAATTTATGTTTGATACGTCTATTAATGACAATGGCTACCCCACTACAGGCGCTGTCAATACGATCATTTCTGTACTGATTGCTCAGTTCGTAACTGATTGCTCAGTTCGATAGGAGAAAAATTGTTTTCTATGTTAGAGTTAGAAAGGATATCTGAAGTCTCCAGCTTCCTTCTATTTTTTTCCGCGCTTTGGCAAGACGGACATGAAACCTTGTTTCTTATAAGGAAATGGAGAATCCAGAGACTCCCCCTTCTTCTTGTTTTTATTAATGGTCATTGCTGGGCGTGGAGACGTGACCTTCTAAATGTTTTTTTTCCAGAACGGTGTCCTTGCAGGATTGCCACCACTTGTCGGAATTTAACTTTCGCAAACGGGTCCAACGTAAAACGTTGGCACGGGTCCAAGCAAAGATCGTACCGGGATCAAGAGATACAAATAGCGCTCATACCATGAAAATGGCCAACCACTACTCCATTTCTACCATTTGTCTATAAATATCTACGGCTCATTAAAATTTGATTCTAGATCGAATTTAATCGAATAAGGGGACTCCGTAGCGTAGTTGGCTACACGTTCGTCTTACAAGCGAATGGTCATGGGTTCGATTCCCAGCCCCTCATCAGTCGCCGGATGCGCAGCCTTTTCGCCGGATGCGCAGTCTTCGCGGTGATGTATTGGGAAGCGCCCTTACCGTTACGACTGCCTGATGACGACTGAAAAATTGTTCTTCTCGGAGGCATTCCTCCAACGTACCCGAATAAATGGCAACCGAACAATGCAACGATCATTGGAATCACGACACGGACAAGTGGACACAATGGACTTATGGTAAGATGCACAAGCAACGAAAACAACAATGAATAATGGAAAATCTGAAAATCGATTCTGTGTGGATTCTGGCTACAGAATACAGTAACACAGAGTGCCTACCAAATAAAGAAAGGAATAAAAAAAAATTATTAAAAAAAGATTAAAAAATGACTGAAAATTAAAAAAATCGGTGTATTTTATCTTATAACCGCTGTATCTCAGAAACGGTAGCACTTAGAAAAAAGTGACTGTACACCTTTTACATTGGAAATTTTACATACTTTCATAAAATTGAGTCGATAAAAACGTAAAAAAATATTCCGACCATTTTTGAAAAAACAACTAATAAAAAAATATAACTTTTTTGTCCATTATTTCCCCATTATGGCCTATAGTGCAAAAACGTTCATATATCATCTGCTACAACACATCGAAAAAAATATATATATATATTGAAAAATTAGTTTTTGAGAAAATTAGTTTTTGCCTTTCTCGTACATCAAAGTTGTACCGAAAGGCTATCATTTAACTCCAAAATCGAACTTTTTATAGAAGTCTCGGAGACCCATGATGTTATATACCAATCGACTCAGCTCGTCGAACTGAACAAATGTCTGTCTGTCCGTGTGTATGTATGTGTGTGTGTGTGCACACGAAAACCGGAAAATATTAGCCACTTTTTCATATAGTAATTCTCAACCGATTTTCTCCCAACAAATTGCATTCGACGGGGGTTGATCACTATTGAATATAATCACGATCGGTCATTACGTTCAAAAGTTATGAAGAAAATGGTGTGTTGAATCATATACGGTTGGTTGATTGTTTGCCTTACAGCGTTTGCAAGAGCCGTAATGTAGGCAATTATTTATGATGTGTATCACACTAAGGCAAAATTAAGTGATTGAATCGAGAAAGGCATCGTCACCACTAGGTGGATTAATCTGGGTTTTTAAGTTTTATTTTAAATTATTGAACAATTTTTTTTTCACAGTCTATATTTTTTTTACATAGTCCCTAAAACATTGCCAAAGACACCAAAACAATCGGACAAGCTGTTTTCAAGTTAAATTATGTATATGCAAAGAATGTGTATATGTTAAAGAATGTATATGCAAAATTTCAGAGAAATCAAAAAATACAAAAATAAATCGACCTTCAATTTCACAGAAAATTGCTTTTGTACATTATATGATAAATCAATTGTTTATACTATTGAACCACTACACACTTGAAGCATTTCACAGATTTTGATGAAATTCACCGAAATCTCAACACCAGAACTGTTCGGTTCCTATTTCACCGATTTTCCTTTGTTCAACTGGGTCACCAGATAGCCTTGCGAGCAACAATAAAGGATAGGTTCGTGACGATTGAACACAAATACCTACCCCGTTTTTCTTTAAAATCTACAATAATAATCCTCCTCGCCAATATACATACATTATTGTATTTCGGCACGTACAAGGTGCACATATATTCTGCCGGAAATACTTCTATTTACAAAACATTCTGAAATGGCCTTGTCGTTTTATTATCACATCTCATCGACAACGGTACTGCCTTACTTTCCGCCGTGCCTGTAGTTACATCAAATCAGATGGTTTCGAACAAGTATTATAGATAGGTTGAGTGCCGCATCGTCACGGCTGACCTTTGGTCACCGCATCAATTCATACAAGATTACGGCTTAAGCCCCCGACGAGGCGTGAGTGTGTAATAATTGAAGTAGATTACTTTTAATTAATAGTGGCGAATGGTCAAAGAATAACAGTCGGGAATCTCGAACAACTTGATTGTGCTGCTTCATATTGTCACGTGACTTTGTAGCATGTTATGAATGTAAATGAAAGCTGGTGTAACGGGTCTAATTCTAGTTTTGAGAACACACATTGAGCGTATGATTGTTATCTTAAGCCAGAAACCTGAAGAATATGAACTGCCGCCGTAGGTCGATGTGCGAATAAAAATAGCTTATAAGGTATGACATTGATTTGTACTGTTATTGTTGCGACTCCTCGACTCCACTTTCCACATATACAGGTGCTACAGTCCGTAGATCGAGTTTGGTTTCTTCATTGCCAGCTATTACCATTTTGTACGACATGGTGTGAAGGCACATAAACGATCAGGAACTGGTAATTGCGGTTAGTAATGTTGTTGTGCATTAGTCACTATGTTTTACTGATGAATGTTGTGTTGAGTGCTTCGCATTTTCGCTGCCATAAACCTTTTCTTTCCATTAATCGTATGTGTGCATCCGTGCTTTGGTGATCCACTCGATGGTGATTGACCACATTTCGGTTTGTTGTTTAGTGGTGGCAATAGTCATCATATAGGAGGTATGCCGCATGAATCATTGAACGCAATTTTCCGTTGTTTGGAAGAATTCCGCCCTCAGTTGGCACTATTACTGAGCATGTGGGGTGATCTCTGGAAATGAGCAAGAGTTTGATTTACTTTCTCATTTATTGCGCTGTTATTGTCGGCTTTTTATCACTCTATGTGCTACGACTTGTTAGGCGTCAATTACTTGACAGTCTGGAACAGAGCTCATTCACGGTAGTGTATGGCCTGTTGCATGATGATAAGGTCGACTGAAAGACGCCACTCGGTGATGTTACTGTGCCATGCACTCGCTTCTGCCGGATGCGACAGCGTGAGATGTTTGGCTTTTGAATGCTTTGCATTCCACTGTATGCAGCAGTAGAAATTCTATTCTTTTTAATTGACTTGTGCGAACTAGGTGATATAATTCTGTACAATTGAGACATTCAGATACTATTCCAATAACGAAGATTTCGTATTTCCATGGTGCCTATATATTTTTGTAGTCTATATTCAGGAGGCGTGCAGTTATCTAAAATGTATTTTTTACTTTTGTAACTAAACTGCTAAACATGCTCTATTCGCATGATTCTATTTTTTATAATGGAGAAATTCAAAAAGTGCAAAATTTACAGAACTTGTTTCTGAAATATGCCTTACTATCAGGGATAGTAATTCTCACTCAATCTCACGAGCAGAGGATGCTTTCTCACGGAGATTTTTGCTAAGAAATCATTTTGCGGGAAAGGAAAAAGGTCTGATTTGTGATAATCATTTTTTGTTAACTTTTATGCCGTTAAAAGTTTGCTCACATCTTTCATCCTTTTCATGGATTCTTGAATGCCAAAAAGAGTTTGAAGAAGTCGATGTGGTAATATGGCTAGGGTGAACGCTTTCCAATGTCATTGTTGTTGATGGTCTAGGTCCGAATTCCGTTTAAATTTTAATAATTGCTTGCCGAAAATTTGGCATTAGCATTAGCAATAAATAATTCGCACACATTCGTAGGTGGTACAAGCCTGGACTATTGTATGAGAATAGAATCGTCTTCATCTGTTGACCGTTACCACAGATATTGATTTAGGACTAATCACTATCTCTTAGATCTGCGGTTCTCAACCTTTTTCTTAAGAGGTACCCCTTCAACTTATGCTTTTATTAAGCTTAACTTATAATATATAATAAAAACGGACCTGAAAACCAACGGGGTCTTCAAATAGTTGTCTGCAATTTTCGTTATTCGGTGGAACTTTCGAATTAAAATTTATGTTTATACGTCAAGCTCCCACAAGACTTTGAGTTCTTTTGGAGGCTTCCGAGCCTCCTGAAAGTAGGATTCCGAGTCTCTTGATAGGAAGCTTTTAATTCTCTTGAAAGGAGGCTTTCAAGCCTATTGAAAGAATTCCGAGATTCTTGAAAAGAAGTTTCCGAGCCTCCTGAAAGGAGGATTCCATCTCTTGAAAGGAGGCTTCCGAGCTTCTTGAAAGAAGGCTTTCGTGCCTCTTGAAAGAAGGCTTTCGAGCCTCTTCCGGAAGCCAGAAGATCCTTTCTCTACGAAAAATTATCGGCCTATCAGCCTACTCTCAGGGTTATCCAAACTGTTTGAAAAGGCTATTCACAGCCAGTTACTTGAGTCTGTCAAACACCACAACATATTGCTCGAGGAACAGTTTGGTTTCCGACGACGTCGATCAACCGTACACCAACTGACCCGAGCTACAATCGTCCTCAGACGAACCATGTTTGTCTCAAAATTATCCGCCATGGCCATACTCGATATTGAGAAGGCATTCGACAATGTATCGCATGATGGCCTGGTGTACATACTACATCGTTACAATCTTCCCAGCTACCTGGTGAAAATCATCACCAATTGGTCGGGGTTCAGCCAAATCGTACCAAGCGCCAACGAAAAATTACCTATTTTTCTGCTAAAACTTTCGTTTAGCAGATTTAATTGATCGCAAATCGTATCGGATATCCCTTAACGCCATAACTGAGAATATGCTACTGCAAATGTACGCTTAAATTGATATGAAACTATTTCCGTTGTCCTTGTACAATCAAAATATCACATATCAGTCGAAAAGTCGCACGGTGTGGTTTGGCTGAATCACGACCAATTATCTGTCGGCAAGGACATTCCGGGTCCCAATCAGCGGGGCGAGTTCCAATGCGCACAATATCGTCGCAGATGTTCCCCAGGACAATGTACTCGGGCTCCTGCTGTTCAACCTGTTCACCTCCGACATGGCAGAACCTCTAGAATGCGGCATTCTGTCTCTATTTGCAGATGACACCCCCATTCAAAATCCCCCAAATATGTTCCGCCTGAGCACTGTGAAATCATCCTCAATGGGACGACTGTGGAATGGGCCCATGAGGCCGACTACCTTGGCTTGACCCTCGACAACAAACTTATTTGCGGGGTCCGCCGTCTGGCCGGGATAAAAAACCTTACACGAACGCTTTGGTGAGTGTAAAGATCGGCTCAGGGTTCGTTGCTTGACGTCCAAACCGCAGGCGAGATTTGTGTCCTAACTAGGTTATCAAATTTTATTGTAAATTTTTAGTGTACATAGTAGGTAATCAAATTTCATTATTTAGTCAAAACATGCTTAGGTTGATATGAGAAACTAAAATGTAAGAAGCATTCGAAACAGAATAACATTGAACAAAAAAAAATATAACAAAAGCTGAAGTGGTGTGCCTCGCACCACACTTGTCGAAACTGACGGTGGCTCAGTTCTGGAAATTTATTCACAACGATGCGATGATGCGTCATCAGTTTTGTGAAATCTAAGGTAACAAATGACGTCGATATTTCATCCGCAACCCTTATACTTGATTTCGATCCGTCAAACGTTATACGAATCAGCCGTATCAGTTTCGCTGGAAAACCATGTTCAAGCATAATTTGCCATAATTCATTCCGTTTCACTGAGTCGTACGCCGCCTTGAAATCAATAAACAGATGATGTGTCTGCAAGTTGTACTCCCGGAATTTATCAAGGATTTGTCTCAGGGTAAACATTTGATCCGTCGTTGATCGGCCCTCACGAAAACCTGCTTGGTATTCACTGACGAAAGACTCTTCAAGCGGTCTCAATCTGTTGAACAGAATACGGGGCATAATTTTGTACGCCGAATTAAGGAGGGTTTTCCCTCGATAATTGGCGCACTCCAGTCTGTGCCCTTTCTTAAAGAGAGGGCAAATGAGGCCGTCCAACCAGCTAGCAGGCATTTCTTCGTCTTCCCATATTTTCAACATAATATGTTGCAGAACTTCATAATGCTGCTCACTGCCATGTTTGAGAAGTTCATCCGGGAGCTGGTCCTTCCCTGCAGTCTTATTGTTTTTCAGCTCTTTAGCAGCCTTTTCAACCTCATCTAGTGTAGGCGACTCCACAGCTTGTCCACCGTCGCTAATATTTATTCTGTTCACCGATGCACCGTCACTCCCACTATTCAACAAAGTCTCGATGTGTTTTATCTGTCAGCAAATTCCCTTGTTGGTCGATGCACATGACGGGAGATAGCGCTTTTTCTGCACGTCATTGACAGACTCATAAAACCTCCGCATATCGTTCTGCTCCATTTTTTATTGTGCCTGCCACTTGTTCTTCATATTCTTTCTTCTCCTGCGGTGGGTTCGTTTTTCGGCTACTCTTGCTTCCTTGTACCGATCTCTATTCGATCGGGTACCCGACAACAACAGCCGGCTTCTGGCAACGTTCTTCTCGTCTGTCACTCTCTGACACTCCACATCGAACCAACCCGTCCTGGGTCGCCTCTGTGCAGTGCCTACCACTTCTCGTGCTGTTGTGCTCACCGCTCCATGGATCGACTCCCATAGCTCGTATATGTTGTCGCTAACGTTGATTGCACTTATCCGTTCGTTGAGCTTCTGGCGGTACTCAGCCGATACTCCTTCCGCCGTCAATCGCTGGATATTGTAACGCATCGTTCGCTGTGATCTTTCGTTCGATGCAGTTGTCAACCGTGATCGAATTTTACTGACAACGAGGTAGTGATCAGAGTCAATGTTCGGACCTCTGAATGTCCGCACATCGATAACATCCGAGAAATGGCGCTTATCCATATGGCCATCCCTCTGGCAGCAGAGAAATTTACTAGCCGTAGGCCGTTGTCATTGGTAGCGGAGTGAAGGCTTTCCCTAGCAATTATGGGACGGAAAAAGCCCTCTCTACCGACCTGAGCGTTAGCGTCTCCGATAACAATTTTCACGTCATACTTAGGGCACTCTCCATAGGCTTTATCGAGACATTCATAAAACGTGTCCTTCACGTCGTCGGATTTATCGTTTGTCGTTGCGTAAACGTTGATAAGGCTGTAATTGAAGAATTCCGTATCCTCAACACATAGATTCGTTCGCTAATGAGTTTCCACCGCATCATTCGCTTCATCTGTTTGCCCATCACTACGAAACCAACTCCATGCTCCGCCGCTGTGATAGATGTTATACTTGAATGCAGTGTTGGTCGTGGGGTCCACGACTCGGAATTCACGTTCTCCGGATTTGGGCCATCGGACTTCATGAATAGCGGCCACGTTCACTCCAACGTTCTGCAGTTCGTGAGCCAGAAGGCTCACTCGTCCAGGCTCATTTAAGGTCCTGACATTCCAGGTACTGAGTTTCCAATCATAGTCATTATTTCGTTGCCGGGTCGGCAGTTTTCATATTACATTACAAATTCATCGTCGTTCAAACAGTAACGACATCTGTTGATTTTAGTTAGTTGGGCGAATCACAAACCAGATGACGATATTGATCAAACGTCAAACTAGAGCAAAAACGATGTGCGCGCCACGAGTTATCGATTGCCCAACTAATGATTATTTGAATTGATCAGCAAATCAGTGAGCGATGGAAATTTTAAGAGTGTTATGTCTGTTTGTCTGCGAAGCTACCTTACCGGGGTCGCGTTACCTACGTCGCGCTGGTGGGACTGCCACCTTACGTATAGCTGACGCGATACAGCATTTCGTTAATCAGCCGCTGGGTACCAGGCAGAAGGACAACAGTGCCCAGGCTGCACTACCGGCTAAGTACACAACCCTTAGCTGGCGGTCTTTTGTCATCGGACGACCCGTGGAGGCGTGAGATAGGAACTTGTGGGGACCAGAGCTCTGTTGGGCGCTCCTTCCTTGATGTCAACCCACCATTTGCAGCACAAACAATACATTTTCTCAAGTGAAAATTACTTGAAAATCGAATGGAGATGGTTTTATACACCGAGCAGTAGTACCGCTAGTAGTGAAGATATTAAGCTCATTATATTTACCAATATCCTACATTGCTGTAAATTATTATCAATCAATATCTTAACTCGGAGCTACCAGTGTGCTCCAAGAAGCGTATGCTGAAGGCAAGCATGTTGACTCTGTGTCACTCGATATCGCCAAGGCCAAGGCGGACCGGGACCCGCTTGGTCCTTAGAAAACTACAAAACTGGGGTATCACAGACAACATGCTTGCTTTCGTTTAAAACTTCCTCACTCGACGAACCTTCCAAGTGCTTCCAAGTGCACAGCGTCAGGCGAGTACCCCGAAGAAACTGACGTCCCCAAAGGGTCGGTCCTAGCGGTGACACTTTTCCTCATCGCTATGGACGGGGGTTTCATCATTCTACTTGAAAACGTATATATATATATTTGTATACGCCGAAGACACTTTATTGGTCGTGATCGGCAGAACGCCTGGAAGGACCAAGATCAAGACTCAGGCGGCTGTAAGCACCAGTCGTCGCTAGGCTTCATCCGTCGATTTTGTCATGAACGCTAGTTAGTGTGTCCGGGGACACGTTTGCAGTGGCCGGCATCAGCTCGCAGGAACCTCCATAAAGCTTGGCAAGTCGGACAAGCAATTATCGACAGCCGCTTGCTTTATGGTCTTGAACTAACGTGTCCTGTCTACCGGAACATCATCGACACTCTCTCGCCCGTTTTCAACAGCTTCGTCCGGTTAGCCTCTTGTCTACTTCCGTCCACTCCCGCTCAAGCTGGCATCGGACTTTGATGGCCACCTGTTGCAAAGCCACCTCTTTTGCGGCTGCCACCTCAGGAGAAGACAGGATCCTTCTCCTCGACGAGGCAGACCGAATCACGAGAAGTGTAGCCGGTACCGGTCTCACCCCAGTGGCAACCGGCACGGAGCAAAGGGCTGAATGATACCTCCCGTTAACATCGACCGCGCTATCGCTTCCCGGTTCAAAAGAGCAGATAACATAGAAGATCCGTACTGGCAGTACACGGCAGCACGCTTCCGAAATAGCAAGATTCGGTATACCGACGGATCCGTCCCCAGCTGAGGGGTCGGCTTTAAAGTCTGTGCCTACCTCACCAAAGTAACATTTTTTCCGCCGATGCCGCCGCCATTTTTGTCCCAGCCACCCTTCCGGCGAACAATCCAATCGTGGTCTCCACGGACTCCATAAGTGTGATTTCCACATTGAACTGTGATTTCCACTGTTTCCAGATCTGAACTCGGCGAAACCGAAAGCAGTACGACTACCCCCGAAATCTTCCCGACGAGCCTGCAATGATAGCCATTTTTTGCTTATTGAAGGATGCTATATTGTACTACGAAGTTAAGTTTTCCTATCGACCCCCCTGATTTAAAACCAACCGAACATATTCAGGCTTCTTTCGATTCTTTCGAATTGCGAACATCGCCCTAAGCTTAAAGAGGCGTTCTGGTTCCTTCCAAAGAAGTAAGGTCGAAAAATCACAGGATTTTCTGTTTTTTTTGCAACGAATTTTGGCAGAGATGAGGCCGTTACTTCGACTTCAGAAGCAAATTGTGTACCACCGGAGAACAGCACACAAATAGGATTATTGCAGAACACCAAGGGTTACAGAAGGATCAGAACTTTTCCATACCAGGACGTAGCGAAACTAAACGATTGCAGGACTTTCAAACACAATGTCTTCCACTAGAAACCGTGATACCTACACACTACACTAACAGACAAAACACCGTCGACGTTTTTTTGTTGTGTTCATTTCATTATTATTTTGTTTTTTTTTTTTTTATTTTAAAATGTTGTTGCGCGGCCTCCTCTGGCCTACCCTTTCCCTCAAATTCATTGTTGGTTAGGTAAAATTGGAACGGAGACTCCTCTAGTCTCTTTTCATCCTAGAGTTGATTTTAATCTAGAATTTAAAAAGCACCTTAATGAAGCAAATAATTAAGTTATTCATTGATATCTTCACTCGGAGCACTTAAAAATCGGCAAAGAAAGGCTAGTTCGATGTAAAATTTCTTAGAGGATCGAATGGAGATGTTTTCATAGACCTCTTGGCACTCTTTTATATTTTACTCCATCTAAACGGTTTCATATTCTTAACTAAGTAAGTGCAACTAATAGAGGGATATTTGAATTTTCTAAATTGATTTTTGACAAAAAAAGCACGGCAGAACCACGGGAGCGCGCGCGCTGAAAATACACTCCAGTGAAAACACTCCAGTATATTTTCAGTGCGCGCGCTCTGGCGTGCATTTTTTGACAGTTTGACATGACATTTAGAAAATTCAAATATCCCTCTATTAGTAGCACTTACTTAGTTGAATATTTCAATTTTTAATTATTCGGCGAAACGAATATTCGGCCGAATAATCTGCCTCTATTCGGCTGAATAATCCGCTTTTTTGGCCGAGAAATCACTCATGCTCAATTAATACCAAGAAAACAAATATGTTCAACTCCAGGAACGCAGGATTTCTTTTGATAGACTACGATTTTTTCGAAGAGTAGAACGTCTTCTTTCTAAAATATAACGATTCATATTCATAGGATGTGTGGACTTTGACATCAAGACATTTTTATGAAGTGTCAAAACTTGTAATCTAAATAGGTTTTGAGACGACTGTCAAATAATGTCGCCAATTACTTTATTTGGAACGCTTCACGTAATACCAGAATATGTTTGCGACCAATCCAAAAAGTCGACAATAATTTTATTTGTGTTTGCCGTATCGGGAAAGCAAATTTAAATAGTAAGAGCAAAAAAAGCAGGATGATATATAGGTCTAGAATATCAGATTCATTAATATTTTAATATATTTGCCAGTAGAGACCAAGATGAGTACAATGATATAAGAACCCTGGTAGAGAACGAAAGACAAAAAACATGTAGGTAACCATGATTTAACAAATTTGTAACCATAAAAATTTAATCCCATTTGATCCCCCATGTTCGAAGGTGCAACACGTTGAATAACGTTGAAATAATTAAAAGAAAAATATTATTCTTGATTTCACAAATCAAGACAAAATTTTCAAAACGACTTATCTGCTTTTGTAAACAAAGATAGACGAATCTGATAGCTCTCCCACGCAAACCAACACCATCAATAGGTAGGTGAAGGTTTGCGCCAAGATTTTTTTATGTACAGGTTATCCGACTTGTCAATATCCCCAACTCAGCCATCTTGGATTTTTGTATGGAATTTATGCTCGTTTGTTTACGTTTTGCACTGAAAATGTATGTTTCCCCCCCGCGCTGGTTATTCCTATAGATAGTGGAATATATAGATGAGCGAAGATAAATCCACTGTCTCCAAACGAACTGTCAAACGTGTCTCCAAACGAGCATGACGTCATGATTTCAATGGAAACGTTAAGGGCTGTGACGTCATATGAGCGTGTGCACGGGCAAAAAAATCGACTCAGCCATGCTTTCGCTCATCTATAGATTCTACTATCTATAGTTATTCCCATCTACTGACGAAGTCGGATAACCTGTACATAAAAAAATCTTGGTTTGCGCTACCTGTTGATGGTGTTGGTTTGCGTGGGAGAGCTATCAGATTCATCTAATCGTCGTTTGAATCTTTGTTTACAAAAGCAGATAAGTCGTTTTAAAAATTGTGTCTTAAAATTATGTAGTGGAGCTGAGGTCTTATTTTATTAAGCTTCACACTGTGAGGGATGACACTACGAAAATACGAAAGTAGAATATTTAAACATTTGTTTCAGTAATCAGTAAACTATTTTTTAACATAAATTTTTGAATTATTCAACATTATTATTATTATTTATCAGACTAAGGCCGGAGTGGCCTGTGCTGCACATAAGTCTTCTCCATTCAGCTCGGTCCATGGCTGCACTTCGCCAGCCACGCAGTCTGCGGAGGGTCCGCAAATCGTCTTCCAGCTGATCGATCCACCTTGCCCGCTGTGCACCTCGCCTTCTTGTTCATTTTTACCGGATTACTGTCCGACATTCTGGCTACGTGCCCGGCCCACCGCAGTCTTCCGATTTTCGCGGTGTGAACGATGGATGGTTCTCCTAACAGCTGATGCAACTCTTGGTTCATTCGCCTCCTCCACGTACCGTCCGCCATCCGCACTCCACCATAGATGGTACGCAACACTTTCCTTTTAAAAACTCCTACGAGCATCGTCCAGGTCTCGTGTCCGTAGAGGACTACCGGTCTTATAAGCGTTTTATAGATAGTCAGTTTGGTACGGCGGCGAACTCTATTCGATCGGAGCGTCTTGCGGAGTCCAAAGTACGTACGATTTCCAGCCACTATGCGTCTCCGAATTTCTCTGCTGGTATCGTTATCGGCGGTCACCAGTGAGCCCAAGTACACGAACTCTTCAACCACCTCGACTTCGTAACCATCGATAGAAACTCGTGGTGGTGGCTTACATTGACCTCTCTTGTGCCTCTTCCTATCATGTACTTCGTCTTCGACGTGTTGATGACTAGTCCAATCCGTTTATCTTCGCTTTTCAGTCTGATGTAGGCCTTTGAGAGGATGGTCAAAGTTACGTGCCATGATATCAATGTCGTCGGCGAAACCAAATAACTGGACGGACTTCGTGAAAATCGTACCACTCGTGTCAATCCCTGCCCTTCGTATTACTCCCTCCAAAGCGATGTTGAATAGCAGACACGAAAGACCATCACCTTACCGTAACCCTCTACGCGTTTCGAAGGGACCCGAGAATCCTGAAACTCGAACTACGCACATCACCCGATCCATCGTCGCCTTGATCAACCGTATCAGTTTATCCGGAAATCCGTTTTCGTGTATAGCTGCCATAGCTGGTCCCGATCGATTGTATCATATGCGGCTTTGAAGTCGATAAATAGATGATGTGTGGGCACGTTGTATTCGCGGCATTTCTGCAATACCTGACGTATGGCGAACACCTGGTCTGTGGTAGAGCGTTCACCGATAAATCCCGCCTGGTACTGCCCCACGAACTCTCTTGCAATTGGTGTTAGTCGGCGGCATAAAATTTGGGAGAGTACCTTGTAGGCGGCGTTCAGCAATGTGATTGCGCGGTAGTTGCTGCAATCCAGCTTATAGCCCTTTTTGTATTATTCAACATCTTCTGCTTCGTTGGCATTACATCCCCCACTGGGACATTGCCGCCTCGCAGCTTAGTGTTCATGAAGCACTTCCACAGTTATAAACCGCGAGGTTTCTAAGCCAAGTTACCATTTCTGCATTCGTATATCATGTGGCTAGCACGATGATACTTTTATGCCCTGGGAAGTCGAGACAATTTCCAAGCCGAAAATTATCTAGACCGGCACCGGGAATCGAACCCAGCCACTCTCAGCATGGTCTTGCTTTGTAGCCGCGCATCTTACCGCACGGCTAAGGAGGGGCCCTTATTCAATTATTTAACATATTCGGCATTATTCGGCTTATTCGGCCGAATATTGCAATTTTTCGGTGAAACGAATATTTGGCAAAATAAATATTTTACCATTATTTGGCCCTTTTATTCGGTACATCTCTAGTTGAGACCTCAGTGTAGTGAATACAATCAGATGACTATGACGTTCAGATGACTATGACTCAGGTTGAGACTATAAAATCGTTTAGATGGAGTAAAAGCAGTAAGAGCAGATTTTGTTTGCACTGAGTGTAGGACAACACTGCCTACACATACCGCAGGTCATTTATGACCGAAATAATACAAAAATAAATTAGCTCGGCTATTATATCAATTCATTTCTTACTTTTACAGACTGACGTCAAAATGACGATGGGCAATATGCGTCCGCTGAAGATAACCACCGTCGGCGATGGTATGGTTGGCAAAACGTGCATGCTAATTACCTACACACAAAACGAGTTCCCCGTCGAGTACGTGCCAACGGTGTTCGATAATCACGCCTGCAATATCACAGTGGACGAGAAAGAATATGCCCTAACACTGTGGGACACGGCTGGCCAAGAAGACTACGAAAGACTGCGACCATTAAGTTACCCGAATGTAAGTTCAAATCGGTTGTCATTGGCTGTTATCGTCTTCGGTTTATCACCACGTAACTTTTATGTCTATTGTTATTGCAGACCGATTGTTTTCTTATATGTTACTCCATATCGAGTAAAACATCTTTCGATAACGTGCTTTCAAAATGGTACCCAGAGATAAGGCACTATGCACCCCATGTACCGATTGTGCTCGTTGGTAAGTAATTCTGCAACAAGTATTCTCATTTTACCTAATTTTTGATTTGCCACACATCGATGTCTTTCAGGAACCAAGAGCGACCTCCGAGTACATGGATCGGAAAAGTTTGTCACAACCACGGAGGGTAAAAAGCTGAAGCACAAAATCAAAGCATACTCACTGGTGGAATGTTCCGCCAAAAAGAAACTCAACCTCGGAGAAGTGTTCGACGAAGCCGTCCGAGCAGTGGAGAAAAAGCCCCACGCCAAGCCACGTGTCTGCACGATACTCTAGCTCACCGTGCTAGTCTTTTTCTAGTTTTTAGACTTGTTACAAACCGTATATAATTACAGTTTATATATCGATAGGGCCAAGGCCAGTGATGTTAGGTAGATCATCTCCTTCCTACTTAAATAATTGACTCACTCTACAAAACAGTGACATTTTGGCCTTAATTGAAAACCAAGCGAAAAAAAAGTATTCGACGATTTCCTACCGTTATAGTATTGTGCATATTGATCAAGGAAATATTTTCTATAGACATACTGTTTGAAAGAGTGATCGGATATTTTGTGCTATATTCTTCAAATTTATAAGTTAGTTACATTTTCAGTAATTGGATGTTTTATTATATCGTCTCTAATAATGGGACCTATTTCCATATTCATCAACTAGTCATACGATTTTTGTCAACATGTTCGATGGAAATGTAACTATATAAAATGTTTAAAATATTTATGTATAAAATTCTAATATATTTATTTTATTGATGACACCTCCTACAGGGAGCGGGCGAAACATATATTTCTAAAATGTTGTAAACCAAAACGGGTTTGAATGCAGAGACTTCCTGCCGAATGGATGCTCTTCGTATAGCTGAGCGGTAAGCTCTTAATACACTGTTTGTCAATGATGAGCTTCATAAAAATCATTTCACTCGTATCAATTCCTGCGCATCGTATACTCTCACCAAAGCAGGCACTAAAGCCCATCACCTTGCCGTAATTTTCTGCACTTTTCAAAGGAAATTGAGCTTTCGTGTGTAATTATCGCTGTACAATTGCCCCGTCTCTGCATGATCTCGATCTTCCTGCTAGTACTTTTTTCTCCGAAAAATCGTTGTTTGCCTTTTTGCGCCCGTTTGTATCATGCCTGTTCGCCCTCGTGCGATGTTGCAGCATTCTTGCACATGCTGCATTTTCATACTCCATTAGTCCATTATTTGCCACCATTCGCCGTCATATCAGTAGTTACGTTGATCCGTAGGCAGCGTACCTGTGGTACCAACGGAGGATCGAATATCTCTCCCCTGCATCTTTAAGAAAAGCTGCACCTAGTTGCTCTTCCATTGAAAGTGCAATTTCCAACTGCTTTGCGTAGTCTTGGGCTAGTCTACTGCTCTCAAGCAGTGGACTTTGTAGAGTTGTGTTATGCATTGTGTTGACATTCTTTCACTCAGAATATACAAGTCTAAGCATATCTCAAATAATCGGATGGTCACAACATCTACCATCTTGTAGCTGCCCAAATATTAGGCGACGTTCGACACCGACGCGTGGTGACCGCCGTTGAGAGTTTTAAGGGCAGGTATACTACATTGATGTATATGCTGGATTAAAATATTCGCACTACGGTGAGTGCTGACTGCTGATGATCGTGATATCAAAGAAAAAAATGAACGCCAATAAATGTGAATTGATGGAAATAATCGAATCTATTTTCCTAACGTGCAATTTTGACTGCTCTTAAGTACATTTCTTGTTAATTTTATGTGTTTTCTTGTTTTATAATATACGAGAAAGGCAGCACCACCGATTATTCTGAGTGTTTTTTTCCATTGACGTAACTAGCCCCGACGCCTAGGAGGGGCTATAGCCCCTTCATCTGTTTTCCCTATTTCGAGCTTCTTTCAAAAAAATCTTGAACATTTTATCACCTCATGCTATCTTAGTGGTAATGTGATGAATACGGTCCAACAACTAAAGGCAATTGCGGATCAATCAAACACATCCATTCTTTTCTCATGCACGTGCTTTCTGTTGTAGCCCACAGTAGCGTCTAAGTGTAGTAGTTGCTCGGCTTAGTCCTCGGCAGACTGAAAGGACAATATGTGACGGATCGCCGTCATGTTCCCACCGGTAGACAGTTTTGCATTTAATAAAAATTCTATCTAGGGGGAATGACGGCTTTGGCAGGTTTTGTTCTATTATTGGCAGGGGGGTTTTTTATAACTGACTAGGCTCAAATTTGGCCTAAACATTCTTTGCATATCAAAAAATATTGTGGCCAAATTTCAAAAAATTTGGTCGACAAAAACCCCCCTGCCAATAATAGAACAAAACCTGCCAAAGCCGTCTTTCCCCCTATCTCAAATGAAAAAAAAATTGAGCAACAGTCCTCCAAGGATTCCAACGGGAGTTTATTTATTTTTATTTATGGATTCTGTACACCTCCGGTGGTGCAAAGGGTCGACTTGAAAGATCTCCATCCTGAGCGTTGTCCAGCTATCGCTTTAACCTGTTGCCAGGTTAGATTTCGGTCGATTTCTTTTATTTCTTTATTGAGACTTCGCCGCCATGAGCCTCTGGGTCTGCCTCTGCTGCGATTTCCCGCTGGGTTCCAGTCTAATGCTTGTTCACAGATTTCGTTTCCGCCCCTACAATCTACCTAACATTAAATAGTAACCAAGCAGATTCAATTTCTTCTATCCCGATGCAACACAATCTTCTATCAGCTCCACAGTTGCATGATCAATTCATTCCAAAACGAACTAGTAATCCTCCATCAAACCCACCTTGGGGGAACAGCGCTTGAAAAGTCGTAAACGGTCTGCTTTACGTAAATATTTGAAGTATAAAAATCACCACTGCAAGCTTAACTATAACTCGATAAACGCTCGCTACAAGCGCCTGATTAAAAAACTTTACTCCGCTCATCAACGTAAAGTGCAACTGAAACTACGTCATAATCCTAAAGGAATCTGGTCTACCCTCTGTTATGACCAAGGGAAATATCGAATGTTCATTGACAGAAGACATCTGTAATTTGTTTCAACAGCATTCTCGAGTGTGTTTAGCAAAGAGTCCTTGGATTTACAACAAATCAATGAAGCCGCTAGCAACGTCCCTGTTCGTCCTCCAATTGGAAACCACCCAGTTGTTGATGCAGACACAGTAGCGAGTATTTGCTGTACCGTAATACCTTCTACTAGTTGTGGACCAGATGGTATTCCTGCGTCTTAAAAAAATGTTTCATAGTTTATCCGTTTCTCTAGCTAGTCTCTTCAACGCATCGCTTCAACTTGGAATTTTTCCTGAGCATTGGAAGAAGTCTTTCATTTTCCCTGTCTTCAAGAGAGTATAGTACAGGGGTTAGACAAAAAGGTTAAGATAGGCAAAATTTTGTCGAAGTTCAAATCAGCATAACTTTGCGTAGATGATCCGAAACCGGCCCCTCCTGGAATGCCCTTGTAACCTGCTATAAGGGTGGCAGTGGACACTATCATTCTGGAAGTGTTTCTGTAATCATCGTCTCGCAAGGCCATGAAGTTAGGTACTCATTTTCGCATTATTCCAATCTGTTATCATTTCATAATGTTCCTGGGAACGTTTTTACGGAAATGGCCATATCTCTGCATAGTTTTAATGGATTCTCAATCTACAGTCACCATTGGTCGGCATAATAGTTCTAGTTTTTGGAGAAAGCATAAAAAACGATGAAAGTAAACGTCACATAAAATGACAAGCAGTGGAAAAAATGCATCTTGAACATACCCTTGGAAAACCCGGAACATCTCCAGTGGCCAAAGACCAACCTCCGGTTTTGCAGAGGAACAGTATACTAGAAGAGTGTCCGCTTCTGATGGTCCTGGTTTTATCAAAATACGCAAAGTTATGCTGATTTAAATTTCGACATATTTTTACATATCTCAACCTTTTTGTCTAACCCCTGTATAGTATAGCCGCACTATGTGCCACTTCAAAATTGTTTGAACAAGTAGTCTACAAGTTTTTACTCCACAATTGTCAAGAATTAATCTCTGAGCATCAACATGGGTTTATGCCAAGGCGTTCAACCGACACGAATTTGACTCTCTACACATCGTTCATCGCCTAATCTTTGCAAAAGAGATATCAAGTGGACTCAATTTACACTGATTTTTCGGCTGCCTCCGATAAAATCAATCATAGGATTACGGTTGCCAAGTTTGATTGCCTATGTTCTTCCGGATCCTTTCTGTTCTGGCTTGAATCCTATCTAACAGGTCGTGAAATGGCCATCAGCATTGGAGACTCTACCTCGCAATATTTCGATTCGCTCAACAGAAGATTGTTGCTTTCTCCAACAGCAGCTTGAATTGTTCGCTGATTGGTGCAGACTCAACCGTATGATGGTACACCCGAAGAAATGTTCAGTAATTTCCTTTTCGCGGAAAAAAAATCCGATTCACTTCAGCTACCGTTTGTTGAACGCAGATATCGTACGCGTGGACAATATTAAGGATCTGGGAGTTATCTTGGATTCCCAACTCACATTTAAACAGCATGTATCGTTTGTTGTAGCTAAAGCTTCTCGATCTCTTGGATGCATCTTCAGAATCGCCAAAAACTTCAGCGACATCTACTGCCTGAAAGCGTTATACTGCTCTTTATCGCACTCCATCTTAGAGTACTGTTCTGAAGTCTGGAGCCCAAACTACAACAATGGCGTTGAGAGAATCGAGTCGGTACAACGCAGGTTTTTGCGCTACGCACTACGCAAATTACCATGGAGAAACCCTGTTCATTTGCCGAGTTACCACGATCGTTGCCAACTAATACATCTGGAGACCCGGAATGTGCGAAGGAATACGGCGAGGGCTTTGTTCATCGCCGACGCTCTTCAAGGTCGCTTAGAATGTCCAACGATTCTTGGGCATGTGAACATTAACATTGCCCCTTGGTCTTTGAGAAATAACCTCATGCTCCGTTTATCTTTCCAACGCACAAACTACAGCATGCACGGTGCGATTACTGGATTGCAAAGGATCTTCAACAGAGTGGCTTCAGTGTTAGACTTTAGTGTTAGTCGTCCTAATCTTAGACGAAGGTTTTCCAATTTGTTTGCTCTTCGTACATAGTCCTACTTTTCGTTTATTTTGTAACTTGTTGAACCATTAATAGCCTGTACGCTTTAGTATTAGTTTGAATAGCATTATATAAATTCATTTGGACTGTAAGATGCCTGTTGATAAACACATTAAATAAAAAAAAATATATATAGATATTTCTTAAACTCGCAAAGACAGCCCTTGCTTTCTTAGTCCGTGCGCCTATGTCGAATTTGGTACCGCCGTCTGACGCCATTTGGCTACCAAGATATTGGAAGCTTTCAACATTCTCCACTGGTTGCCCAGCTACTGTGAAACTGGAAGGGGTCACCGTGTTTACATCCAACGATTTGGTTTTGTTGACGTTGATTTGATGACTAAGCCTGCCGAAGAGGAGCGCTCGGCAAGGTCGTTGAGCTTACTCTGCATATCAGAGCGAGGAGTGCAACGTGCCAATTCGAAGTCGTTTAGGTGCTCCATGGTTAAAGGCTGCCATAACAGCCCACGGTTTGGTTCACGGCCAATCGCATCTACCAGAATCTCGTTGATTACGATGAGGAACAGTAACGGTGATGAAATACATCCTTGCCTTACACCAGCTACAACCCGGATAGGGTCGGACAAGACCCCATTGTGCAGAACTCTACACGAAAAGGCCTCGTACTGTGCCTCGATGAGGCCGATGATTTTCTCAGGAACCCCCTTGCATCTCAGGGCGCCTCACATATTCTCGTGATTGAGACGGTCGAAAGCTTTTTCGTAGTCAATGGATACCAAGTAAAGGGAATCTTGGAATTCGTTGACCTGCTCCAGAATGATACGGAGCGTGACAATATGGTCCACACAGGATGCTGCCACTCATATGTGACCAGATTTAGACACAATCAAGTTGCTGCAACTATTTTTGTCTGATTTGTGCTGCTCGGGAACATAATGCCTCGCCAGTTATCGTATACAATCTGGTCACCCTTTTAGGGTACCTTCACTAAGGTACCTTGCATCCAGTCGTCCGGAAAAGTAGCGGTGCTTTGGATGGCTGTTTGAATCTCTAGCAGTGATGGAACTTCGGTATTGACGCGTGTTATATGTCGGATCCTAGGCAGATCATGCCGAGGTGGTGGTGGCCTGGCTGGCACTTGAAAAAGTTGTTCGAAGTGCTCGAACCAGCGTTTCAGCTGATCAGTTCTGTCGGTCAATAAATGATCATTCGCGTCTTTCACAGGCATCGTTGCATTCATCTTCGCCACGCTTAAGCGTCGTGAGATATCGTAGAGGAGGCGAATGTCCCCGGTTGCTGCGGCTCTCTCTATTTCGTCGGCCAGAAAGTCTGCCCACGCTCGCTTGTCCCGTCGACATGAGCGTTTTACTTCCTTCTCATGAACCGAGTATCGTTGACGGGCTAAGACTTTGGCTGCTCTGGTTTTTAATCGCTTTATCGCGGCTTTGGCTTTCTCTTCGCTCCTCTATCTTCCTCCAGGTCTCATCGGTGATCCATTGTTTTCTCTGGGTGCACAGTTCGCCCAGATTGTTCTCGCTGGTGGCGATGAAGGCATTCTTGATGGCGGTTCATTGGTCTTCCACGCTGCCACCTTTCGGAATATCTGCAGCACGCGTCTCCAGTTTTTCAACGAAGGGCCGTTTCACCGTGGCATCTTCCAGTCGGCGTGTGTTGAACCGTCGTCCAACTCTCTCCTCCTGCCGACGAATCCGCTCAATGTGCAGGCGTATGCCGCCGATGAGGAGGTGATGATCAGACACGATATCGGCACTACATTTATTCCGTACATCAAGAGCTCCGTTTCCATTTTCGGCTGATGCAGATGTGGTCGATTTGATTTCCTGTAAAGCCGTCACGGGAGACCCACGTGACCATGGCGTCCCATTGCACAATGGGAAAATCCGATTTCAAAGGTGGAAAAAATGGATAACTTTCTTCACGAACAACTTACAGAAGAGATCAAGAGCTTATTCGAAAGGGAATTTTGCAAAGAATTCAGTGAGTGCTGTTTCATGGACATGGAACGCTTCTGTATGTAGTTATTTAGCTCGTTTTGCCCTAATGCCCAATATATCGCGAGTTTCCAAACTATCTGTCATTTTATCTTTACGACATTGTTCTAAAATTGTTTTTATCTCTTCATTGTGGATCCACAGAAGGGCACTAAATATATTTTGTTGGTAAAATTTGGAAATTTAAGGGATTTTGGGGTCAAATAAGCATCAAAGTGCATTTTATGTGCAATTTTCATGTATCCAGCTTTCCACGCTCACCATAATGGCGACTGCTATAAATAATTTTGACATTAACTGCTTCCGACGCTGAAATGATTTCGACGCTGAGTGGTATCTTAGCAACCATTTCACATTGTTTGTTTATTGAAAGCTGAGAAAACAGAAAAAACAATCCTAAAGGTAAATGCCTGTGAATTTGTAATAGAAAAGCATTGCATATTTTAGCATGGAAGCATGAAACTTCATTTGACGAATGGTTATGAACTCTACACAGAACATGAAGGAACGGAACATACACAATTCCAATCAGACATTTGTCACTTACAGGTAAGATACAATGAACCGTAACACACACAACACAATGTACAATGGGGTAATCCGATTTCAAAGGTGGAAAAAATTGAGCTTATTCGAAAGGGAATTTTGTAAAGAATTCAGTGAGTGCTGCTTCTGTATGTAGTTATTTAGCTTGTTTTGCCCTAATGCCCCATGTATCACGAGTTTTCAAACTTTTTGTCATTTTATCTTTAAGACATTGTTCTAAAATTGTGTTTATCTCTTCATTGTGGATCAACAGAAAGGCACTAAGTATATTTTGTTGGTAAAAGTTGGAAATTTAAGGGATTTTCGGGTCAAATAAGCATCAAAGTGCATTTTATGAGCAATTTTCATGTATTCTGTAAAAAATAGTAATATTTACAGATAAGTTTTGAAATTATTGTCTCAAAGTGTTGAACAGATCTTGACAAATGTTTGCCGAACAAAAATTAATGAAATAAATAGTTTCACAAATGTTTTATTTGGTTATCTATTGAATAAAAAACGATTTTTTAAAACTTTTAAATAGCACCGATGCCAAACATTTCCAAACCATACCCGATAGCACAACTAGACAAGAATAGTCATATGTTATGAGTCTTGATGTGATCATCGATAGGAGGTGATGGGAGATACTCTTTTTTCTTACCTTTTTGCCCAAATTCCCCTATGAAATAATATAGTTCAATGATTCTGAGGAAGGAAATGATGTAGTAATGGTAATTTAATTGAAATTTTCAATGATATAATGAAAATAATGAATAATCATATAATTCATTAAAAATATTGAATTATAGGGAATATAGGGGTCATATAGCTCATTTAATGTAACTTTTTATACAAAATAGGATAACTTTTCTCACGAGCGACTCACAGGTAATGTTAATGGCTTATTCGAAAGCGAATTTTACAAGAAATCCAGTGAGTGATGTTTTATAGACATGAGACACTTCTGTATGTAGTTATTAAGCTGGTTTTGCCCCAATGTCGCATACATCAAAGCCTTTCATATTTAGGTACTTTTATCTTTCAAAAATTACACTGAGGTTCTGTTTCCTCTTCATTGTAGATCTATGCATAGCACTATACATATTTGGTTGAAAAAAGCTGGAAATTTAAGGGATTTTGGGGTCAAATAATCTTCAAACTGCATCTATGTGAATTTTTCATGTATTCTGTAAAAAATAATAATACCCAAGAAATCATTTGCACTATATTACGTCGAATTATCATTTAGGGTTCATATACGGTGATTTAAAAACTTGTAAGCATTGATGTAGCTCCACATATAGTCAATTTTGGTGAAATCTACAGCCTATTGATTATTCAGATATTTACAGATAATAGTTGATATTATTGTCATAAATTGTTTTTTAACAGAAATTGAAACCATAATAAAAAAACAAATATCAATATATTACATTAAAAATGGATTTTTAAGGCATTTTGGGACAAATAAGTGAAAAAAAAAAAATAATTCTGAGGTTCTTAACCCTGAACCCTTGGATTTTTGCCTTTCTCGTAAACTAATTTTTTTTCAATGCAATCTACGAATATTTGTTATTTTTATAGTATCATTGACAAATTATAATTGAATCAATGTTACTCCTTCATTTCTTTACCCAGAATCATTAAGCTATATTATTTCATAAGGGGAATTTGGGTGAAACATCGTGAGAAAAGAATATTTCCTATCTATTCCTATCTATTATCACATTGACTAATATATTTACTCTTATCTAGTTGTGCAAACGGGTATGGTTTGGGAATGATTGGCATCGGAACTTTTCAGAAGCATTTAAAAAATCGGGTTATACCCAATAAATCAGAAAACAAAACACTTGCGAAATGATTTACTTCATTAGTAACTGTTTCGCAAACATTTATCAATGTCTGTAGAACATTATGGGAGAATAATAATATTTTTAATAATTTTTACAGAATACATGAAAAATTCACGTAAAGTGCAATTTAATACTTATTTGACCCCAAATCCCTTAAATTTCCAACTTTTACCAACAAAGCATGTATAGTGCTTTTCTATGGATCCATGGAGAACACACCTTTAGTACAATACTTGGAAGATAGAAGCACGAAAAATATGGTAAACTGTAATGTATGGGACATTGGGGCTTAATAACTACATACAGAAGTGTTTCACGTCTATAAAACATCTCTCACAGAGTTTCGCGGAAAACTTCCTTTCGAATAAGCCCTTAATCTTCTATGTGCGTCGTCCGTGAAAAATGTTATCCTATTTTGAATAAAAAATTATATTAAATGAGTTGTATGACCCCTAAATCCCCTATAATTCAATATTTTTAATTTCAGGGCTGGTAGCGACCAATCCCGCTCAAAATAGTGACTTTAGTGACCAAAGCTGACGAAAAAAGGGACCAAATAGTGACTTTCAGTTGCAGAAAAAGTGACCAAATAGTGACTTTCAGTTTCAGTTGCAAGTTCGATTGAACGAAATCAAGCGTTTTTGGATTGAAGGAGAATATTTTTTCGTAATTTTTGGTGGAAAACATTTTTCGCTCATCACTTGTTTCTTTTAGAACTCAGAAGAGAAAGGAAAATCGTACACGCAAACTTTTATCTACTCAGTGACTAAGTAAAATTGTATTGCCCTCTCTTTTAATTCCACGGAAATTTTACTCAATATCAGTCAAACGCAGGACTACTAAAAACTATGAGTAGTATTGAACGATTTTCGCTATGGAATTCGACAGCGCATGCAATCTTCAAAATTGGGGAGAATTGATTTCCTTTCTATGATATCTACTCAATGAATATTTTCAAGTCTCCTCATATTGAGACAACAACTTAGAATCCAAATATCCTGAAATTGTGGTGGAATGTTGGCATTTTTATCAGTGAAATTCATTTAGGATATGTATGGCTTTGTGCTGTGAAAAAATGATAGCATTTGGTCATTATTGGGAAATTTTGCATGGCCACTAAAAAAACATCTTTAGAAGAGACAAAACACAGTAAATAATAGAGTAAATAACGATCATTTGTCTAGATCAGTGATCCCCGAAGTGCGCACCTGGAAGCCTTTTCCTGCGGCCCGCGAAGGGTTTCAGAATATACACTACATGTGGCCCATTTAAAAACATCACATCCAGGAAAAACTGTCATCGTGTCCAGTTTTTCATTGTACTCTGGGCCACTGGTACTGGTAGTTTTCGTGATCATCATGTGAAAGCAAAAACAGTTGCATTTTCATTTTTAAAGAGACCAAATGAAAATGTAGCTGGCTCCTGGTCACCTGTCACATTACAAGCAGTCATGATATGAATATCGCATGACCTCCCTCAATGAAATGAAAATCTCAGTACTGCTCTGGGCATATGTCAAGTTCACATCATTATGATGTTCAAGAAACATATAAACCAAGAATCGTTTAATCATCATGATTAAATAAATTTCTCACTTTATACATGCTATGTAGGCTAACGGCAACATACTTTGATGGTATTTTTGGCGCTTTCACCGAACGTTCTTAGGTAAAAATAATGTTGTCATACATTGTACTCTAATATGAATTATTTCATTCTTCAAAATAAGTTAAGTTGTGGCAAAATTCGATTGGAAATTGCTTGGATTATAATTCCTGAAAATGTCATGTTAACGTACTTCATTCCAAAAAAAAAGTTCAACGAAATCATTATTTTGTCATGTTGCGATTAGTTGGGATGATGAAGAAAAGGTTTCCGGAAAATTCAATTACTAAGTAATGAAAACACGGTAAACAGTCCAGAGTTCAGATTTACTCAATTTAATATTAGTTTGAGATATTCAAACGGGTTCACATTTGCAAAGTTTCGGCTCGTTATTGAATTTTTTTCCTATTGAGCATTTCCATTTGAAAAAGACCAAATAAACGTGTCGACACGTCGGGCAATGCAGATATAATTCCGTTTGAATATCTCAGATAGAGAAAGTCAGAAAATAAGTACTGTTAAGTTAACCTAGCTTCAAAAACACGTTTCAATCATGCTGTCGTTATTTGCAACAACTTTCATTGAACAATAATCCACGAGGATAAAAACAGTTTAAACTCTTAGAATCGGTCGACAGATGTTCATTTGATAAAAAAGTTCTGCCAACTAAGTCGAGGAGATTTTGTTGCGAAAGAAAAATTTCACGCCAAGTCTGCTATCGCAGAAGTGTGTAATAATGTGAACATAAGTCAGAATGTAATGCCCCTACAAGTATATTTTTTAAACAGATTCTTTGATTACTTTGTATTATACTTCAAAATTCAATTCGAAATGATAAACAAATATTGCAAATATACTGCGGCCCGCTTCAACAGTTCAAAATTGCTGTGTGGCCCTTAATAGTAAGCAGGCTGGGGACACTGGTCTAGAGAATCTATTATATAAATACGCTATAACAATACTACTTTAGTTCTCGGTTAAACAGGGGAGAATCAAGTCTCCCACCTGAGCAGCACACATGTTACACAAAAGTTACTGTGACCCAATGCCAAATAGGTTTGAATTGTGCTACTATGGCAAGGGGTCAAGTCTCTCAAGGAATCAAGTCTCCCCACCTTCCCGTACTGTATAAAATTGGAGTTTAAAAAAAGAATCGAAATCGGCAGGTTTCCTGCTTGCATGACTGTATACAAATTAATAAATTGTGACGTAAAACACCTTCAATTAGCTACTGGTGAAATGCCAATAAAAGCAGCTAGTTAAATGGCTGACGAAGTTTTAGAACGATTATTTTTCCAAGATCCGTAATTTCATTTCCGCCATGAACAAAGCATCATCCGACGGATACATAGAGCTTTATTTAAAAAATCTTAGTCAATAGTTTCAAAATAGTTGAAAATAGTGACTTTTTGCGAGAAAAAGTGACTTTAGTGACTTGAGGTCGAAAAAAGAGACTTTTTAGTGACTTGCCCGAAAAAAGTGACCAAGTCACTAAAAAGTGACCCGCTACCAGGCCTGTAATTTACTCAATAAATAACCAAATAAAACATTTGTGAAACGATTTATTTCATTATTTTTTGTTCGGCAAACATTTCTCGGGTACTTATTCAAAAGGACGTATGTGAATTTGTAAACAAAGATTCAAACGTCTATTTGTCCAATCTGATAGCACTCCCACGCAAACCATCACTACAGACTGGTAGGGGAAGCCTTCGGCTACCTGTTGGTGGTGTTGGTTTGCGTGGGAGTGCTCTCAGATTGGACAAATCGACGTTTGAATCTTTGTTTACAAAATCACATACGTCCTTTTGAATAAGTACCCGAGATTTGTCAATATCTGTTCAACACTTTGAGACAATAATTTCAAAACTTATCTGTAAATATTACTATTTTTTACAGAATACATGAAAATTGCTCATAAAATGCACTTTGATGCTTATTGGACCCGAAAATCCCTTAAATTTCCAACTTTTACCAACAAAATATACTTAGTGCCTTTCTGTGAATCCACAAAGAAGAGATAAACACAATTTTAGAACAATGTCTTAAAGATAAAATGACAAATAGTTTGGAAACTCGCGATATATGGGGCATTAGGGCAAAACAAGCTAAATAACTACATACAGAAGCAGCACTCACTAAATTCTTTGCAAAATTGCCTTTCGAATAAGCTCTTGATCTCTTCTGTAAGTTGTTCGTGAAGAAAGTTATCAATTTTTTCCATCTTTGAAATCGGATTTCCCCATTGTGCATTGTGTTGTGTGTGTTACGGTTCATTTTATCTTACCTGTAAGTGACAAATGTCTGATTGGAATTGTGTATGTTCCGTTCCTTCATGTTCTGTGTTTGGGCCTGAAGATAGGCAATTAAAATTATAAGTAGAGAGATTCCCAGACACAGACTTTATATTACTGGTGCCACATGGAACAAATTAATTGGGGTGCCCAAATAGGATCTGAATCCTACACCAAATAGAGCTATGTATACAACGGCTTGGCAGTTGTAGACTAAATGCAAAACGCAATGAAAACACATTTGCGGGATTTGAATGATGGACAAAAAACCGCGCTCATGGTTCGAATTGTCGGATCCGATCTTCGAATTGAAGTCACCCAAACAGATCTTGGTATCACCCATCGGGATTCTATCTACGACGGCATTGAGTTGACTGTAGAAGTTCTTTTTGTCTTGCAGATCGGCAGCATCGGTTGGCGCATAACATTGGATTATAGTAAGGTTTCGGACCCGTGTTCTAAATCTGGCAACGATTATCCTTTCACTTATAGGCTCCCACTTCATAAGCGCAGAGTGTGCCTGATCACTTAGTAGGAAGCCAACTCCGCGATGCCGGGGAGCGTGTTCACCTCGCAAACCAGAGTATAGCAGAACTTGTCCCGACTGCGTTGTGTTCTCCAAAGTTTGGCCAACGGACTTCACTCAGTCCCAGGATCTCAAGCTTCATGCGGCGTGCCTCATTGTCAAGTTGTGCCAATTCATCCTGCTGGGCTAGGGTTAAAACGTTCCATGTTCCTATTCGTGTCCTTGTTTCGCGCTAAGCGTCGTCGCCGTAAAATCAGTCCGCATTCTTTCATTATCGCATTATCGAACAAATTGATGTTTCGGGAGTGATATCCATCCATACAATATATTAACACTTTATATTCACTGAGCCAACACTCTTTATTCGACACAACTGCCATCCACTTGCACATCTCACTCCATCTCTCTACACACTGCCTGCTACACTGTTATTCAAGAATACCACATCCTCCCCTGACAGAATTATGGGTATACAAAATAAATATTTAATATAAATGCTGAATTTCATTGTCAAACTGGGTTTTTGTTCTTTAGTCCGTATTGTTGGTTCATTTAAGGTGTCGTGACCGGTCTGCCCATGGGGTACGATTATCCGATGAATAGCGTTGATAATCTTACTGGCATTTATGTTGAAACCCATCTTCCTCCTCTCTAACATGCGACTATCTGACTGCTACTCTTTTCACTCGAATTTGTGCGTACTTAAAAACATTTGAAGAAATACTGGAGATTTGCTGTTTGTGTGAGGCTACTATTCTGTTTTTAAATTGGCAGATTGTTCTGAATAGGAAGTTAACCCGGGATATTGCGGGCATAATGAAAAAAACGATATACCATGCAATCAAAATTACATATGCGATATTTACAATCTAACTTACAGCTAAAATGCGTAGATAACTCATTCAAGAAATGAAAATTGGTGCCGCTTGCCAAAGCACATTGCATTAACCAAGGCATCAGCCATATACATTCCAAAACTTATACTTTTAATTAACTTATAAATATTATTAGCTTTTTGGTATAGGATCTATCATCAGGTAACATAAAGAAGTGTAAAGTATTTTAAAATGGATTTTTGCAATAACTTATAAGGTTTTTATTCACGTGTACACTATTTAACACATCTATTATTTTACCTTTTTTTTTAATCTATTTGTACTGTGAAAATTTTGCGAATGCTAACCTCACTTTTGACCAACAATAAGGTATATTGTCACTATTCTTTCATACTATTGTTAGCATGCAATTAACTTAATTTATATACATTTATATTAATTTATATATGAATTTCTGTCTGTCTGACCCTTATAGACTCGGAAACTACTGAACCGATCGACGTGGATTTTTGTACACAGATGTTTTTCGGGCCGGAGAAGGTTCTTAAGATGGTTCAAGATCCCTCCCCATTCTAGAAAAAAAAAACTTCGATCGATTCAATCATAAATACTACTTAAAATGATTTCTATTTCCTGCATTATATGTACACATTCTATCATTCTATAAATTTTGCAAGCGAAAACAATCACCGAATTTCAACATATTGTTATTTGTCTAATGAACGTTACCAAACCTATAATAACATACAAACAAACATTCACAAAGTTTATGCTAAGATAGCTTTGAAAACTAATCTATTTTGAATTAAAACGTTGCACTGAGGGGGATACGGATTATAAACAAGTATAAACTGCAAATAATCGAAGGAAAAAAAACGCGTTTAACATAGACTTTCTACAGAGTGCACAATTCGTAATTATGCGGGATAGCATAGCAAAATTTGGTTCACCGATTGATTTTAAATGGTAGTTCTACTTGACTGCACATTAACCTTCATTGTTTACAGTCTACACACTTAACTCATTTCACCGTATTCGGTAAATTTTACCGAAATCTCAACAGCAGAACTGTTCGGTAATTTATTTTACAGATTTTTTGTAAATTTTCCCATTGCTCAACTGTCAAAATCACCGAAAATCAGTTAAATTATTTACCGAACAGTTCTGCTGTTGAGATTTCGGTAAAATTTTACCGAATTCGGCGATTTATTTTAAGTGTGTACGAACCACGTTACTCATACAGCCCGGTCTTCAAAAACTGTACTCACTATGGTCAAAATATTAACGGACTACAGTACGATTATGGTTCAGTAACCATTTTTTGATTATGGTGCCACGTGGAAAGTAAACCATTTTTTAAAATGGTTTGGCTTTAAGGATATTCAAATTTGTTGATATTCTTCTTCAACATGCAAATTTTATATCATTTTACCTTTTAAGCATTCGTTTAGTTTATTTATTTTTAATGTTTAACTTTATGGTACATCCTTACATACGCCTTAAATGTTCATTGGTCTTTACCGTCTTTACATCTCAAATTGCCATTGGTATTTACCCGTCTTTTTTTATACAAACTCATCTCAAATCAGATATCAGGTGACTTTGGGCATTACCCGACTAATCTATCTCAATTCTCCAATAGAATCAGATGGCCTTGAGCTCAACCACACTCATCTCTCACCGCTATGAAACGAACACGGCCTTGGTCTTAATCCGGCTTATCTCTCTCAATTATAAAACAAACATTTGGATGGCCTTGGGTTAAACCCGACTCATCTTTCACCGCTATGGAACAAACACCTGATGGCCTTGGGCTTAACCCGACTCATCTATCACCTATATGAAACAAATACCTGATGGCCTTGGGCTTCACTCGACTAATCTTTCACCGCTATGGAACAAACACCAGATGGCCTTGGCCTCAACCCGACTCATCTCTTTTTACTACGAAACAAACATCAGGTGGTCTTGGGCTCAACCCGACTCATCTCTTTTCACTACGAAACAAATACCTGATGGCCTTGGGCTTCACCCGACTCATCTTTCACCGCTATGGAACAAACACCAGATGGCCTTGGGCTCAACCCGACTCATCTCCTTTCACTACGAAACAAACACCAGATGGCCTTGGGCTCAACCCGACTCATCTCTTTTCACTACGAAACAAATACCTGATGGCCTTGGGCTTCACTCGACTAATCTTTCACCGCTATGGAACAAACACCAGATGGCCTTGGGCTCAACCCGACTCATCTCCTTTCACTACGAAACAAACACCAGATGGCCTTGGGCTCAACCCGACTCATCTCTTTTCACTACGAAACAAACACCAGATGGTCTTGGGCTCAACCCGACTCATCTCTTTTCACTACGAAACAAATACCTGATGGCCTTGGGCTTTACTCATCTTTCGCCGCTATGGAACAAATACCAGATGGCCTTGGGCTTAACCCGACTCATCTCATTCCGATAATAATCGAACACCTGATAACAGTGCGATCAAGTGTACAAATCATAACAGGCTTCATTAATTCTTAGAAGGTCCCAGAGTAGACGCGACGCGTTGAACTCGAAAACTGTATGCAAAAGAATATCAATCAATATTAATGAGCTGTCAAATCGTATGGACGCTTCGCTTCCCATCGCACTTCGCATTTACTCTGACCGCGCCCTTACACATTCCCATACCAAACTAAGCACATAGTGTCACTCTTTCAATGAAACTTTAGATACGAGATTGATATACTACATGAATAATTGGTACTGCCCTAAAAAAATTTCATTTCTACGATATCACGGATACAAAAACCCTTCATGAATACTTCATTCAAAGAATAAAATCAATTAAACAATAAGTTAAATAATATTAAACCGAATCATGGTTAATCCTGTATTTACTTTTGATTCTAATTACTTTTAAACTAATTCTTTATTTTGGATCGTTTTACTTAACCGAAACTATGGTAAATAAATCAATTTGGCCACTGAGCATCACTTGTAGGATCGATGCAGTTCACCTTGTTCTTAATACAATATATTATTGAGAAAAGCACTCAATCTTGAACTGGAAAATCAAGTTGTTGACGTTATTTTTTTTTTCTTCCTTTCTTTTTTTTTTCACTCATATATAAAATTAATTTTGAAAGTATTTATAAAGTTCGATACATTGACAGTAAGCTTAGCTTGACAGCTCGGCTCATAGTAAAATCAAAATAGGCATGTTCCATAGATCAAATTACTAAGTTTTTCAAACTTATTTCAAATCGTTCCGTGCACCAAAATTATCGAAACTTATGATTTAGCCACAGTTTTCATAAATATTACATCCAGGATGCGCAACAATCTGAATACCCAAAAAAAACTAGCCCTGTGTAGTTTCTACTCATTTTAGACCCTTCATCTTTTTCCGTGCACACCGTCGAATTAATTTCCTTTTTTTTTTCAGTGTTGGCGGAGTCGGCTGTCACTCATTATGGAAGCCGTGGAACGCAAAAAGAAAAGATAAACAACTTACCGCTCGATCACAAACAAGTTTTTTTTTTGTACATATCGAAGTATTTATCGCATTCCTTTCCAGCGCACTTTTGTCGTGGCTAGGATCGCCAATGTGATATCCATCCATACAATATATTGTCGGGCCGCCACCAAACCGGACCGCGCGATTGAGCACTCGCGCTGCGACGCGAGTCGCGACAATTTGAAATACTTCATTAGTAGTGCGCATCATGCACGCATGGATGTACTATCATGCGCACTAATCAGAAATGAGTTGCGACGTCTGATAACTGCAGATATTTCATTTGATTGAAAACAAATTTTCGATTTTCTACTATACACGGAATATTAACACTTTATATTCACTGAGCCAACACTCTTTATTCGACACAACTACCATCCACTTGCACATCTCACTCCATCTCTCTACACACTGCCTGCTACACTGTTATTCAAGAATACCACATCGGGAACAGTAGGTTGTTGGCTCAAGGTTCCCTATCCACCGAGATGAGGCTGCCATCTTAGGTATAACTTCCGGGGAATAGCATTTCATACTCAGCCGCTAGATGCCAGAACAGACGCTGTTGGAGCCGCACCTCCTTCACGCAGAAAAATATATTGTAATAACAATAAGATTTGACATAAATTTAAAAAGAATTTCACATTGTTTTGGCGGTAACAAGAATCTATTATTATTTTTAAAATCAAGCCGTATCGAGTATTGTTGAAACAAAAAGAAAATGCCTTTGAATTTAAATGGGTTTAGATCTTGGCTAAAATAGTAACGTAGTCATTTCGCCACGGCTAATTAAAATATTGTACTTCCAGTTGAAAACCGTAGTGAGCTCTCGCGACAATCGAGTTTTCTCCCGTTTCCTTTTGTCGCAACTACGTCGCGACTAGTGCGCATCATGGCGCATGGCGGTGGCATAGATGCGTACTAGTCGCGACGTAGTTGCGACAAAACTAAACGGGAGAAAACTCGATTGTCGCGAGAGCTCACTTCGGTTTTCAACTGGAAGTACAATAATATTGTTGTTTTCATAATATATTTTTTTATTGATTCAATGATAAATGGAATAGAAAAAAATATTAAAATATTGTTATTTTTATAATCATTTTTATTGAAATAATAAATTGTTTCACTTGAAATTATAGTATTATTATTGGATTTGGCATTTTTCTCAATTATTATTTGGTCCACACAGTCAGTTTAGACAAATTTTCATGTGATACATTTTTATTGTTAATCATTTTCGTTTTTTTATGTTGGTGATCAAACGACCGATGGATTGCTGTTGTTTGTGGTGACAATTTACCTCCCGATTCATTTGCGTTGATCACTATCAGCGCACATCATCATCGTCCGCCAACGCATAGCACTTGAAATCGAGAATTTACTCCTTTTGGTACGCGCTATGCTGTTTCGTAAACCCGTTAAGCGTTCCATCATGATCAGCATCATCGGTGATTCGTTGTCCGTGTGCTGCAAATCTGGTTAAAACGGTTTCCAATACCGGATCAACTTCCGCTACCATCCCCAATAGGTACGTTCTGGGTATCCTACCTTCAGCCGGAAAAATCTGCCACTACTGCGATAGCAAATTGTCTATGATGCCCACGATCGCGGTCACAGTTATGTGGAGTTGGGCTTCGTGTGGAGCTAGTGCCGTTCTCTGGGAATAGGGAACTCTGGGAAATACCAAATATTATATATTAACAATATAGCTCACTTCATAAATCTCCATATATTAGGCAACGGACAGCATAATCACACCATCTTGCGTCACAAAGGGTAACTAACGCCTGAAAACGATAGCCAAGGGGTGCCATAATCGAAAAAATTACACTTAATTTACAATGTTTAACTATTTGAATTATTTTTTTTTTAATTTTATTTTCAAACTAAGGTATCAAAATGGGGTCAAAGGATAATTTCTAGCATATTATTTCGAAATGTTATACTGCATATTGCATTCTACTTTTAAATACCCCTCGGAAGGTCTCTTTATTACATTGCTTGCCCTTTGTGACACCGCGTCGCTACTGTGTTGTCCGTTGGAATCAGCCAGAGTGAACTATATTGTTAATATAGTATATTTGGAAATACCGAACCAATGCACAAAAAAACCTGAAAGATAAGTTTAATTTTTAAAATGTCGATATTCGATACCACTGCTAATTTTGCTGACGGTAGCAATATACTAATATTTAGGAAGTATAACACTATTTGTTGAACTTATAATGAGAAACCCATAATGCTTTTATCTCGGTTTTTACTTACATGTAGTTTTTAGTTATAAAATGATGGAAACCTTCGAATTTCAGCGAAAAAACATTGCATATCGAGGAGCACTGTTCTTTTTTTTTTTTTGATTGTGATTATTTGGCTGACATTACAACGAGGGAGTGATAGGCAGTGTTTTTGCTGCAGTTGAGCGTTATGTTCGTTATGCTACGTTACGGTCGGTGTGCACGCTCATTTCAATCAACTCAAAAGTGAGTCAAATTTGACTCACTTTGGAAAAAAGTGGAACAGCTCACTTTTGAGTAACCGTATGTTTACTCACTTATGAGTATTGTAGCAATATGTCAAAATTAGAGTAAGACCTACTCACTTTTTCGCTATCCAAAGTGAGTAGATTTTACTCACTTTCAAAAATGATAGCTGCATCGATTGATATTGAAATGGCATATTTTATTTAAATAAAGAAGCTATCCGCCTCGCTTATTTCATTTAATAATTTATTATTTGAATTGAAACACAGTACATTTCTGTTTCCTATTTCCTAGATCAGTTACTAATCTATAGCACATCATTGTAAAAGCATATAAATTTCCAGTGACCGTAAACGTCGTGGAAAGGTTTCTTCTAAGGTTGTTTGACGAAGAACTAGACGAGTCTGATCCGGAGGGGGACTATAGGGGGTTTATAAACCCGAGACCGAGACTAAATCGTCAGTCGCAAAAGTGACGCCTATGCTTTGGCCGGGGGTATCTTCATCCAATAGGTCATTGCGCGCGGCAAACCTAACCTCACTATTTTGACAGGTACTGGTCCTGTTGTTTACGTTTCGGACTTAGAATTTTTTTGATCCGAATAAAATCTGCATATTTCACGATGTTGAAGGCATTCCGTACATTCCGCATTCAAATATTGGTAATTATCGATAAGCTTAGGTAATTAACGATCAGAAAATCCAAAGAATGATAGAAGTATCTCAAAATTAAAATAAAGTCGTCTGTAAACAACAGGACCAGCACCTGTCAAAAGTCATGTGTGACGTCACTGTGCAATGGAGTATTCTGCGTATGTCTAGAAATAAGAATCGAGGATAAAATAATAACAGAATTAAAACATCTAGCAGAACCAAACATTATTACCGGCATCAGAGCTACCTGCTTGTTCAGTTTGATCTGGACCTAGATTTCCAACTGAACGTAATCGTCGCCGGTGCCAGTTATTGACCCGTTTAAGACCCTTGCCACGGAGACTGATGCAGGTGTACTACGATGTGTCAGTGTCCGAGACCACCTGGATGGTTTGATTTTCGTCGACGCCCTGCACCCGTATCCTGCCATAGAGGACCGCTTGTGAGAGGAAAATTATTGCTTCAGAGTGCACATCGGAACCGTGTCGCGACACTTCTATACGCTGTGAATATAAATTTAAAACATGGATAATTTCATAACGCATTACAATGCAATGGAGAAAACGCATTTTTATTCCTCTATCCATCCAACGTTGACAAACTAATTGCATTACAGAGGAAAACAACAATACAACACTAATTTTGTCGGATGCTTTTATCAACATGCGTATCCACAGTTGGAAAATAGCACGTAACGAGCCTAGTTCTTAGAGACTTACTTGAAATTAAGAGATCCTTTTTTGGATCCGTCTGTCTATAGATATATGCCAAATGCCGGCCGGTACTATAGAACGGATACCCGCTTCCGCATAACTATCTGTCGTCTTCAGGCACACTCCACATTCAATATCTTTAATATACAATCACGGTCCCTGACAATACCGACAGTTGAAACGCATCACAAATGGTCCGGAAGATAGTCTCCATTGCGGTTCCGTTGTAATACTGGCCCTTGGCGGTCCGGGTGTCGGTTTGCATCATGATCCGGTACATTTAGGGCATATATCCATGAGTTCCTGGGCGACATAAAAGCCATAATCGGAGATATAATCGAATCCGGCCTTGAATCCTCCGTCGTCAAAAAATCAACAAAACAACTCCAGATCGATCGAGCTGCGGAACTACTAGTTTCTGCAAGAATCCTTGCGGACCATGCCCAGCCAGATCACCACCACCACGTTCTGCTCACCACATCAAATTCACAACAAAACTCAAAAACTTTATAAAATAATATGAAATTCTTTTAATGGAAAATTTTCAAACTGTTTGACGGTTTGAAAACAATTACGCAAAAGTGAGTAAACCTTTAAACTCTGACAAGTGAGTGAAAATTGACTCACTTGATAAATATAATGTTACTCACTTTTTGACATTTCCATCAAAATGCTAAAGTGAGTCACTTTGACTCACTTTTGAGTAGATTCAAATGAGCGTGTGTGTGTCTAGAACGGACGAGGGTATGGACAGATGATTGTACGTTAAATACAATAATATTTTTTATTAAGTCAAAATGATTTCTTATTGTTTCTACAATAATATTGATAAAACCTGCTTATGAAAACAAACATATTTTCAATTATAAGCAATGGATGTTTATATTATATAAACAATAATAATCAACATAAATTCAAATGATTTCTGTTCTATAAATGTAACAAACGTTTTTATTGGTTCAATGGATTTAAATTTCTGTCCGTGTTGGTGAACAGACGCTCGATCAGTCAGGTCAAATTTGTTTAAAGTCCCACCCAACACCAGGACTAGGCTAGTGAGCTTTGAGCGGCACACGGTCGCTTTGATAGGGCCTGCTTGTGGACACATGCAGCTTTTTATAGAAGTTCAACAGAGCCCACTGTCGAACCCTCACCATTTTCGATGGGAATCCTCCAAGGATTTCGATGAGAATCCTTTATAAGGATTCCAGCGAGAATCTTCAGAGATTCAACGGAAATCCTCCAAGCATACCGAAGGGAACCTCCAGGCATTCCGACAGGAATGTTCCAGACAGTCCGAAGGGAATGTTTCAGGGATTCCAAATCCTCCTGGGACGTCGACGGGAATCCTCCAGGAATTCTGACGAGAATGTTCCAGTTCTTTAGAGATTCCAATGAGAATTCTTCTTGGATTCTGATGGGAATTCCTCTCGGATTCTGATGAGAATCCTTCTCTGATGCATCAGTTTATATTATCATGCTGATAGACAAGTGGAAGTCTGCTGGAAAACTGTCACTCCAGTCTGAGATGGTTGACCACATTTCTTTGACTGCTGGCAAAGCACCACGATTGCTTTGATTGATATTTTGTTGGCTCTCCGTTGTTGTTCATATCAAGCTTATTTAGGGGAACGGCTCGGCACTTCATCCCAAAGCTCCTATTTCTATTTGATCAAAAACAAAGCAATGAAAAGGAATTTGGTTTGTTTCTTATTTTTGTGATTTTTTTTACCAGTGAGAACGCATGTTAGCAAAAAGAAGCGACGAGATTGGTGCTGCATTTTTTTGTTTTGCGATGAGATGAATATATGGTCAGTGAGATGGAAAACGGAACAGTTCCTCGGACTATGGGATCATGAGTAATGGCCAAAATACTATTTTTAATGCAGGAGAAAGGCCCCATCCCGCTAGGTGGATTAATCAAGGTTTTTCATAATTAATATCAATTGCAATTTCACTGCTGCATAGGAATCTTTCTAGGAAATGAGGAACAAGCTCATTTGACTTCCACTCTTTTTGTTATGATAGGGTGAATATGGGAGATAACTCTTTTGTCTTCAAACTAGTAATTCATTATGCTATATGTTGAAAATTGATATCACTGGTAACTAACTTTTCTAATCCTAGGGGGCTAATTTTTTTTCTAGGGAGGGCTAAGCACCTCCTAACCCCCCTTATTTACGCCAATGTTTTTTTTCTATTTAGGTACCAGTCAAGATTGAAAATCGGGAGGATTACAAAATATTATTGTCGTTGAATGTTTTCCACGAGAGAGTTTAAAAAACGAACTTGGTTTGTACACCGAATAAAATTATTTCAATTTAGTCCTCCCATCGACCGCCATATTTGCTTATGCTTAGCACATAGATGGAGAACATGACCTAAGTAAACAAATGATTTTACTGTACAAATGTGACTACTTTTTTTAATATTTGTATTCATTATGCTATGCTGAATATGATTATTCGTCATTACTATTGAAAAGTGTGAAATTTTGTGTATTATTGTATTTATGAGTAATTAGGGAGCCTAATTGTGTTTATTGTTGATATGATGCACAGGAATCGACAGTTATAGCGTGATACATTGAATCTTGAATAGAACCTGAAGAGTTCATTCCATACGCTTTGTATCCAATTTTCTGGCGGATAACCAATCGACTAATGTTGTTTTGCAGATCTTATTTATAGATCAGTGCCTGCAATAGCTTTCAAATCCGATGTAAAAAATATACTAATATTTAATAAGCCAAGGATTAAATTATAGCAGCTTTTTTGATAATATATATAATATTGAAGGGCTGTAAAATGGTGGGTTGACATCAAGGAAGGAGCGCCCAACAGAGCTCTGGTCCCCACAAGTCCCTATCTCACGCTTCCACGGGTCGTCCGATGACAAAAGACCGCCAGCTAAGGGTTGTGTACTTAGCTGGTAGTGCAGCCTAGGCACTGTTGTCCTTCTGACATCAGCTAGAGTGAGAAGGTACGCCTCGAGCGTCTGTTCACCAGGAGGTGCGGCTCAAACAGCGTCTGCCTGGTACCCAGCGGCTGATTAACGAAATGCTGTATCGCGTCAGCTATACCTAAGGTGGCAGCCCCATCATCGCGATGTAGGTAACGCGACCCCGGTAAGGTAGCTTACTGAAGCCTCTCAAATACCACGAAAAATGGAGATAGAAGAAAAGAGAACGTTATTTTGGCAACCGACCCGGCAACGAAATAAGGACTATGATTGGAAACTCGGTACCTGGAATGTCAGGACCCTAAATGAACCTGGACGAGTGAGCCTTCTGGCTCGTGAACTGCAGAAGGTTGGAGTGAACGTGGCTGCTATTCAAGAAGTCCGATGGCCTAGATCCGGAGAACGTGAATTCCGAGCCGTGGACCCCACGACCAATACTGCATTCAAGTATAACATCTATCACAGCGGCGGTGAAAAAGCAGAGCATGGAGTTGGTTTCGTAGTGATGGGCAAGCAGATGAAGCGAGTGATGCGGTGGAAACCCATTAGCGAACGAATCTGTGTGTTGAGGATACGGGGCAAATTCTTCAATTACAGCCTAATCAACGTTTACGCACCGACAAACGATAAATCCGACGACGTGAAGGACACGTTTTATGAATGTCTTGATAAAGCCTATGAAGAGTGCCCAAAGCATGACGTGAAAATTGTTATCGGAGACGCTAACGCCCAGGTCGGTAGAGAGGACTTTTTCCGTCCCATAATCGGTAGGGAGAGCCTTCACTCCGCTACCAATGACAACGGCCTACGGGTAGTAAATTTTGCTGCTGCCAGAGGGATGGCCATCAGTAGCACCTACTTTGCACGAAAGAACATCCGAAAGCACACCTGGAGACACCCAAATGGTGAAACTTGCAACCAGATAGACCATGTTCTGGTGGATGGGCGCCATTTCTCGGATGTTATCGATGTGCGGACATTCAGAACATTGACTCTGATCACTACCTCGTTGTCAGTAAAATTCGATCACGGTTGTCAACTGTATCGAACGAAAGATCACAGCGAACGATGCGTTACAATATCCAGCGATTGTCGGCGGAAGGAGTATCGGCTGAGTACCGCCAGAAGCTCGACGAACGGATAAGTGCAATCAACGTTAGCGACAACATCAACGATCTATGGGAGTCGATCCATGGAGCGGTGAGCACAACAGCACGAGAAGTGGTAGGCACTGCACAGAGGCGACCAAGGACGGGTTGGTTCGATGTGGAGTATCAGAGAGTGACAGACGAGAAGAACGTTGCCAGAAGCCGGATGTTGGTGTCAGGTACCCGATCGAATAGAGATCGGTACAAGGAAGCAAGAGCAGCCGAAAAACGAACCCACCGCAGGAAGAGAAAAGAGTACGAAGAACAAGTTATTAGTGAGGCGCAGGAAAAAATGGAGCAGAACGATATGCGGAGGTTTTATGAGTCTGTCAATGGCGTGCGGAGAAAGACAGCGCCATCTCCCGTCATGTGCAACGACCTACAAGGGAATTTGCTGACAGATAAAACTGAAGTGGCTGCCAGGTGGAAGCAACACTTCGAGACTTTGTTGAATGGAGGAAGTGACGGTGCATCGGTGAACAGAATAAATATTAGCGACGATGGACAAGCTGTGGAGTCACCTACACTAGATGAGGTTAAAAAAGCTGTCAAAGAGCTGAAAAACAATAAGGCTGCGGGAAAGGACCAGCTCCCGGCTGAACTTCTCAAACATGGCAGTGAGCAGCTTTATGAAGTTCTGCACCATATTATGTCGAAAATATGGGAAGACGAGGAAATGCCTGCTAGCTGGTTAGACGGCCTCATTTGCCCTCTCTTTAAGAAAGGGCACAGACTGGAGTGCGCCAATTACCGAGGAATAACCCTCCTTAATTCGGCGTACAAAATTATGTCCCGTATTCTGTTCAACAGATTGAGACCGCTTGAAGAGTCCTTCGTCGGCGAATACCAAGCAGGTTTTCGTGAGGGCCGATCAACGACGGATCAAATGTTTACCCTGAGACAAATCCTTGATAAATTCCGGGAGTACAACTTGCAGACACATCATCTGTTTATTGATTTCAAGGCGGCGTACGATTCAGTGAAACGGAATGAATTATGGCAAATTATGCTTGAACATGGTTTTCCGGCGAAACTGATACGGCTGATTCGTATAACGTTGGACGGATCGAAATCAAGTGTAAGGGTTGCGGATGAAATATCGACGTCATTTGTTACCTTAGATGAATTAAAGCAGGGTGATGTACTCTAGAGTCTTCTGGGAGCGATTAGGAGAGCTGGTGTGCAAAGAAGCGGTACCACTATCACAAGATCGGATATGCTCCAGGGATTTGCGGCCGATATCGATATTATCGGGATTGATCGCCGTGCCGTGGAAGAGGCTTTTGCGCCTTTTAAGAGGGAGACAGCGAGGATTGGACTCACGATAAATACCAGCAAAACGAAGTACATGGTCGCTGGCAATCAACGTGGGTTCATTAGTGGTGGTGGTAGCGAAATAGTGCTGGATGGTGAAAAATTTGAAGTGGTAGAAGAATTTGTGTATCTTGGAACATTAGTGACGTGCGATAATGATGTTACCCGCGAGGTGAAAAGGCGTATTGCAGCTGCAAATAGGGCTTATTACGGACTTCGTAACCAGCTTAAGTCCCGTAGTCTGCAAACGAAAACTAAACTCGCGCTGTATACTACTCTGATTCTTCCGGTGGCTTTATACGGCCATGAAACATGGACGTTAAAGGAGGCTGATCGGAGAGCTCTCGGAGTGTTTGAGCGTAAGGTGCTGCGGACAATACTCGGCGGGAAACAGGAGAGCGGTATCTGGCGGCGTCGCATGAATCACGAATTGTACCAGGTATATAAAGGGCTGGATATTATTAAGCTTATACAACACGGCAGACTACGGTGGGCTGGTCACGTTGTTCATATGCCGGAGAACGTCAAGCGAAGATAATATTTAGTAGAGAAAAGAAGCCGCGTACACGATGGCTTTTTGCAGTTGAAGAGGACCTGAGGGCGCTCAATGTTCAGGGCGACTGGAAGCGATTGGCCCAGGATCGAGTCCAGTGGAGAAGGATACTCCATTCGGCGTAGGTTCATCGAAGAGCTGTAGCCCATCAAGTATCAAGTATCAAGTAAGTATATAATATTGAAGATGTATTATGTAAAACACATATTTGAAGATGTCCTATGTGAAAAAAAGCGGAATTTAAGTTTTTCATACACAGTGACTCGAAAGTTAAACCTTTTTTCAATACAGCACGTACAGACGTAGTAGAAGGATTCTAGGTTCTCAAAAAAATGTTAGGTACTTGCCAATTTTGCTGCTATTTAAAAAAAATTGGAGTATGAATCTGAGACCGTTGTATGATAGTTCCTAATTTCGCGCAAAAGTGTTCCTAACTTCGCTCATGTTTGGAATTGAATATTGTTATTGGTTTGATGAAATATAATCAATTGACCAATAGAAGCATGCATCCATTGTTCAAAATATGCAGATAACGGTATTAGACAGCCGTCAGTGACCCATTCTTTAGTCGAAATGGTAGGTACCTATATTTCGACCCTGGAGCTTTGCTTAGATTTTACTTCATGAATTTTAGTTGACACAAGTCATAATTCCTAAAATATCGTTTTCTTCTGAAATATAAACCAAATTTAAAAAAAAAAGGCATTGCAATGTTTAGCTGGTGTATAAAAAAAGTTTATATTTTCGAGACGTCATGAAAGAAAGTCTTAAATTCCGCTATCTCTTACATAGGACATCTTCAAATATGTGTTTTATACATACAAGACATCTTCAATATTATATACATTATCGAAAAAGCTGCTGTAGTTTTATCTTAAGTTTAGCATCATTTTACACATCGCACATTTTAGCATCATTTTAAACATCGGATTTGATAGCTGTTGCAGGCACTGATCTATAAGATTTTTCAAGTCAACATAAGTCGATGTCGGTGGTTATCCGCCTGAAAATTAGATAAAAAGCGTATGGGAACGAACTCTTCGGGTTCTATTCAGTTTAAAACTGTCCTGTGCATTATATTGCTTTTGTTTCATTAGAATGTAGCAAATGAAACTACGCAACAACAATAAACGAAATTGGGCACCATAATTACTCTCATATACTTAATTTCGCGCACAAAGCGAAAGTCTAAATAAACATTAAATACATAAAATTTCACATTTTTCAATAGACGAATAAACATATCCTACAGAGCAAAATGGATACAAATATTTCCAAAAAGTAGCCAGTTTTGTATAGTAAAATCATTTGTTTACTTGGGTCATGTTCTTCGTCGCTGTGCTAAGCACAAGCAAATATGGCGGTCGATGGGAGGACCAAATTGAAATAATTTTATTTGGTGTACTAAACCAAGTTTGTTTTTCAAATTTTTTCGTGAAAAACATTCAACAACAATGATATTTTGCAATCCTCCAGATTTTTCAATTTTGACTGGCCCCTAAAAATTGAAAAAATAAATGATTTTATAATGCGCGAAGTTATAGCGCGCGAAATTAGGGCACATCACGGTACAATGAATGGTCTCAGATTTATACCGCAAATTTTTGTGTATAGCATCAATTGGCAAGTTACTTTTTTTTTAGGATCCAGAATCATTCTACTACGTGATACAGTAGCAAATGTTCTCAAATGACCACTACATGTTTTTCTATGAACTGTTGTTGTCCAAGGGATGTTTTCGATAAGTAAACAAAAATCAAAAGTTAAATAAACAGAACCAGTTGTATTACGTTTCAGCATGTTCCTTTAAACAGACAACGTTTCAATTAGCTTGCAAAGCTTGAATAGTCACGCATCCCAAATCCATGATTTGAATATATTCTGATCCACCGCCTTGTAAGCGGAAGCAGCATTCCTGTGAATAAGGTAAAATATGTATACAAAATTGGATATTATCAAGCTGTTAGAAACCTACCCCTAATTTGTCGCAAATGATACTTTTCTGCTTATCGCTCAACCCATCGTGCATGACGACAAAATCAGTCAGCTGTTCAAACAGCTGTCCGACGCTGTAAGCATCGTGTGTAAGATTCCGAACATAGTCTTCTAGTTTACCATAGTTGGCCGTTTTACAAACCGATACGAAATCTTCTAGATAACTTCCGGGGACGACGCCGGACATCTCCATTATGTCGGTATGCTCTATTTTGGAATCTTTGCCTTTCAGTCGGTGACACGACTGTAAAGTAGTGATTGCTCGTCGCAAGTCGCCGCCAGAAATGTCAACGATATCCCTATAGGCTTGCTCTTCAACATCTAAATTTTCCTGCTCACAAATGTACCGTAACCGTTCAATGACCTTTTCCTCGCCGAGAGGTTTGAAACGAAACTTGGTACAACGGGAAGTGATGGGTTCAATGATTCGCGAAACATAGTTACAAACCAAACAGAACCGAGTCGTTTTTGTTTCCTTCTCCATTGTTCTACGTAAAGCAGCCTGCGCTGCGTGAGTCATTGCATCGGCTTCATCCAGAATGACAATCTTGAAGGGCGGACATGGCTTACCATCTGCCCTTATGCCGCTCGCCGTTAGCTGTGCAAAGGTTTTAACCTTGTTCCGGATGACCGCAATTCCACGGTCATCGGAGGCATTCAACTCCAGGATCCGCTCCTTGAACATGTCACCGAAAAGTTGCCGAGCTGCTGCCAGTATGGTACTGGTTTTACCGGTTCCTGGTGGTCCGTAGAGCAACAAATTTGGCAGGTCAGCTGTTGATAAACTTTCTCGAAGCACAGCCACCACCTCGGCTTGTTCAACAACATCGTCAACACTTTTAGGTCGGCTGGGATAGAAGATTATTTTTTTAGCTGATGTAAGGAAGTTTACGATTATCAACACTTACTATTTTTCCACCCAGGGGACAGAATGTGCTTTAGTGCGCTTTTCCGAAAGACCTTCACCACTGCCAACTGCTTTTGAGGGAGAATCGGTTATTTTTCCAGTTTTCAAGAATGCATGCATATTGACGGTAAATTTTCACTGTCTTTAGTTTTAATGGAAGTATAGAGTTTATACTAGGCCTATATCGTTTTAAAAAAGTTATTTGAAATTTGAAATTAACTTTGTTCTCTCTGAACACAAAACACCATCAGACCTCTGGAACGAAATAAAACAATAATAAAAAATGACAACGCGCGCATTTTTGCTTATGCGTTATGACCGTTACATTTTCAACCCGTTTTTAAACACGCGTGAACTGAATTTGGGCTCATACACAAATTACGCAAATTACACAACCCAAAAAAACATACACGGTTACAAAAAAGTACCTAATATAGACTAACGCAAAATCTAGGATAGGATGTGCCAATTAGTCATTAAAAATCGTACCGATTTTCTGTCAAAATCGTACCGGTTGCTGATTGGGTGAAAATGACAATCGGTTACTTCGATCGGCGGTATTACATTTTCAAAAAGGCAGCTTGTTGTTACCTTGGCCGTGTTGCTGGGTAATTAAATTCCATTTTATGAAAAAAATCAAAAGTTTGTTTTTTCATTTTTTGGGTAAAATTAATTTATGCTAGGCTGCAAATGATGTATGCATGATGCTTAAGAGCTATGCTAATTTAAAACACTCGATTTGAAGCATTATTGACCAATTTTTACCCATTTCACTGTAAAACTCTTACATCTCCCTGTAAAAAAAATTCTGATAGAACCTACGTAGCATTCTTAATTACGAATTATGGAAGAAGAGAACGAGAAAACATGATTTTTTCACATACACTATACGGCGGATTTTGAATAAAAAATATTTGGAAGCACTGCGGCCACCACCTCTTCGAAGCAATCGACTGAGGAAACAACAAGGCAATTGCAATTCTATTGTCACATCCTATCCTAGCGCAAAATCCCCCAAGAAATTATGACGTTCACTGATAATAAAATCCATATTGTTAACATGTGCCGTGCACATATTTTAGAATCAGTTGGTTTTGCAATTAGAAAATAAGTGCGAAGCTAATCAATTTTTGTTAATCGGATCATTATAGGTTTTAAGTGCGAAGTTATTACTTTTTCAATACATCTGCACTTAAAATTTAGAATGAACCAGTCGATCGGCTTTCATTAAGAGCGCACATAAATTTCAAAAACATAGTAATTGATGGAAATTTACATATAAGCCATGCACATGACAATTTGTTTCGCTTTGTTGTATTATTTTATTTCATATCAAGCAAACTACCCGCATAATAAAAAACAACATGTTATATGGTCAGAATCATTATTACGATGTAAGATATCCAGCTTTCCACGCTAGCCATAATGGCGAATGCTATAAATAATTTTGACAGTAACTGCTTCCGACGCTCAAATAATTCCGACGCTGAGCGATGCCATAGCAACCATTTTATCTTGTTTATTTACTTATGGTAAAAAAAATTGGAAAGGTGCAGGTGCCATTTTAATTTATTTAATACAAAATTGTTTCCTTTCAGACCTCAACTTTGAAGCATCGGAAGAAAATCTTTGTAATTTGCATTTAGTTTTTTATGCACGGCAGCAACTCACAGGATGTTTTACACAAAACGGGTTTTAAGCGCAGCTGCACTGGCTCGCTGGACATATCGCTCACGCTCGTCAAAGATTAAGTCGCTCCGAAATCTAAATATGTCTTGGCTTTCGAGTCCCTGGTGGCCCTTATTATATTCAGAAATACACGCTCTGTTGGGTGTTAAAATCAATCGTTTACTGAAACCTCAACAGTTTTTTTTTCTTCCATGTTCCGGAAAAACAGAGGAACTTTCCTAGTTCCATAAATCAGACCTTCAACTAAGTTTAAATTCACAGAATATAACTAAACATGCCCGGTAGCAGCCCTTAAATATACGTAGAACAATGAATAGAAAAATGCTGAGGATAAAAATATAGGAGAGATTATAAATTTATCGCCATAACGGAAAATAATCCAAGGAAAAAAACGCTTGTGCGGAATGATTGATTTTCAATAAAAGTTGCCTGCATATAAAATTGATCTAAGAATTGCTCTTACTTGACAACACAATGAAATTGGTAATGCTAGGCAGCTAGATAACGACTTATTAATTGACCTCTTAAAAAAGATTATAAATCATCATACTTCCTCAGCACACCGGTTGACTTGAATAGCTCATAATTTGAATATTCACAGTACTCAAAAAATATGTACAAAAATATTCTATTGCTAAATATTAATTTTGTTTTTGTTAAATTGCATTTTATTAAATCCAATTTGTTTTCTTTGAATTTATTTAAACTTGATTTCACAACCGTTTGTACCGCAATCACTTAAGCATTCTAAGAACCAACTGCTTCATCACCGCTGAACTCTGAAGCCCTGCACGTAATGGAACGAAACGGCGACGGTAACGGCAGAATTCAACATATAATATCAGGGTGTCTACTACCTGGAAAAACCTGGAAAACCTGGAATTATCAGGGAATTTCTCCCCACCTGGAAAATACCTGGAATTATCAGGGAATTCCTGACATAATCAGGGAAATTTCAATACCCCGAGATCATGAGTGAAATTCTCTCAAAAGATGAAAAAATCCATAAAAATATTTGAATAAGTGTACCAATCAAATCTATTGAAAATGTAGTGAACGTTAATGCATCGTTGTTCCGCAAAAACGTTTTGCCATCTTCTAAAGAATTCAAGGAGAATTTCCGAAGCTATTCTTTCTGAAATTCAAGAATTTATTCGGGAAATCAATTAGAGGGGTTGCTTTGTAAATTCTTTTGAGTATTCCCTTGGAAATTCTTTATTAATATATTAAAAAATACTAAATTAGTTAGGATTTTTAAAAACAATTCCTGAATTTCTGGATCAGTTTTCCATGGTATTATTCAAAGAAATCAGTAAAAGCGTGTCCATAATAATGATTAGTAATTTTCTAAATTATTTCTGGAGGAATTTCCAAGATAAAAACCGAAAAGAATTCCCGGAGGAATTTCAAAACAAATTTCCGGACGATTTCTCATATGTGTTCTTTAAGAAATTCCCGAAAAGGAACCTGAAAGGATTAAAAAAAAAAGTGTAGGGTGATTTGTGAAGGATTTTTGCTAAATGAATTCTTGAAAGAATAGCCGAAGGATTTCCGAATGGATTTTTCTGAGTTTTTTGGGCCAAAATTAGTTTATATTGAACTGCCAACGCCATATAAATTTATCTAAAGGGTTGTAAAGGTTTAAAACTGTTGATTTTAAACGTTACCACTCCCCTCTCTGTCATTTTGGATCTCAAAGTCATATTTTCGTTAGCAAAAACTTCTCTCTGTTAGTCTTTCGTTTCTGTTACATAAATAATGGATTGATAGGAAAGAAAAACTTCAAGTTTTGATACATGATATTTGGAAGATTTTGTAGAAAATTAATTTGGATGCACTGGCGACCACCTCGTCAGAGCAACCGACTAAAAAACAACAAGGCAGTCTCAATTGAGTTGTCACATCCTATCCTAGGTTTATACTAGAGCAAACTAGATGTTGGTCACTGACTAGAACAAACTAGATGTTGGTCTCACGAACAGGTATAAGGACGTTAGGCATGAGTACGTTAGGCATAAGTACATTAGGCATAAAGGATGTTAAGCATAAAATGCCTCAAAAACAGCCAACGACATAAACGTCACATTTCCTGAAGGAGTTTTCGTAAGAAGTACTGAAGGATTTCCTGAAGAAATTGCCAAACATATTTCCGGAACATTTCCTGAAGAATTTTTCCTAAGTTTCTTAAAAAAAACATCTGAAATAAAATTCATAGAGATTTCCGAAAGAATTCTTAACCAAGTTTCCAAAGAAATTACTAAAATAATTTCAGAAGAATATCTGAAGAAATCTGTAAAGTGTTTTATAAAGGTATTTCCGAGGGATTTTCAAAAGACATTTTCGAACAAACACCTAAAGGAATTTAAAAAAAATCGCCAAATGCATATCTAAAGGACTTTCCTAAACAATTCCTTGAGATATTTTCTAAAGTTTTAGCAAAGAAATTTTCAAATTAAATCCTGGAGGAAGTTCTGAAGCAATTCTTAAAATCCGGAGGATTTTCTGATGGAATCTATGGAGAAATTTTCAAAGGAATACCTGGAGGAATTTCCTATGTGATTCCTGAAGGAATTTTGATTGAATGGCTGAAGCAATTTCTGGGTGAACTTGCGAAGGAATTCCTAGAGGAATTTCTTAAGTAATTTACAACATTGTTTTGTGCAGCCACCAAAATATTCTTAAAAATAATATTTTTCGCAATATTTACTTTTTTAAATTGATTGTTTTGTTGCTAAAATCTATATATGGCACGTTTGTTTTTGCCTGGAAATTATTGTAAAACACATGGAAAAACCTGAAAAAATCAGCGAATTTTGATTTTACAGATGAGTAGACACCCTGAATATGTGTGGCCAATAGTCAAATCTTACCGTTACCGTCGCCTGTCCGTTCCATTACGTTTAGGGCGTTATACGGTGCTTATCCATACGCCTAAATCTGGTTTAGCGCCTGAAGAGGAGTAAAGCAGTTAATGTCAAAATTATTTATAGCAGTCGCCATTATGGTGAGCGTGGAAAGCTGGATAGCTTCACAGTTTACGTTGCGGTTATCGAATACTTTTCAATCGATTCAACCATAACTGCTCGACATCATCACTAAATGTCAACATACACACTTAATCGACAATTTTTTTCTCGGTAAAATAAATTGACGAACATGATCGTTAAAGTAAATTTTAACTGATATCTCGTTAATAAATATGACGTTTACACAAGTTACCGAAACTCGGCAGTCAAGTTTGCCATAGTTGTCGGTAATCTGGAATTTACCCGAATCTCGGCAAACTTAACTGTCAAAAGTATAAACCTATATCGCGATCTGTCATCAGAAAACACGTGATCATCTTCTATTCTCTGGTAAGCATTTTATCTAGTTAAATTTTCTTTATTTATACTAATATAAAACAGATTCAATCAACATTATAAGCTTGCTTCAATATTAAACATAATAAAATTATACTTATTTTTAGGAAGCTCATAAGAACACAAGCAATCGTCACAGACACAGCAAGATCGACAAAAATCGACTTCCACGCGCGCAAGACATCGGACATCGGAGTTTGGACTAAGCATATTATCACATCTATGAACAGAGATATCTATGTGGTATCGCGGAATGGTGCTGTTAGATGGCTGCGCAAAACGCATAAATTTCCTACTACGCTACAGTTTTGAAAGTTATTTTCGTGTTCGAGCATATTAGAGTTGATTCGGTTTATAAATATGGACAGCAATAAAAAACGCCCAAAATATATTTATTTCTCATGGGAACTGACGCTTTTAATTTTTTATTTTGATCTATCTGAAAGTAAATAAAAATAATGATTTACTGAATTTCGGCAAAGCACATTAGCGATCTAGTCGGCAATGAACTACCGAACAGAACGGCAATTTTTGACAGATGGGTGGTTACGCACATTTTACGACCAATCGGTAATCTGAACTTTCACCGAGATTTTTACCGAGATATCAGCTGTTGGATTCTCGGTAAATTATTTTGCCGGCCTCGGCGAAAAAAACTAAGTGTGTATAACATGCTGTCTCTAAAATGTTCTTTATTTCCTGCATTATATATCAACATTTTATCATACTGTTGAGCGAAAATTTTGCACGCGAAAACAGACGATTTTTTATGGTGACATAACTTAACAACCCATTCAACATATTGTTATTTATCAAATAACCGTACCACAAACTGTTAAAACTTCATATGAGATTGTTCATTTACAGTTGTCAACAGTAAAGGATACTGTTGTCGACCGCACGGGAAAATATCCATGAACAGTTTGTAATTATGCGGGTACATAGAACACATTTCAAAAGAATTCGTTTTCCAAAAAACAAATGACACAACGCTGTGATCGATGCTGATTATGACCGCCATAGAATAATCACCTTCGGCGTAGTAATCTCGCTCTGGTATTCGATCGACATCATCCGCTGGGCGTTCGGGCATCTCTGGATTTAAAATTCTCGTCTGCGTCAAGGGGCACCGTGCTGTGATACCCATTAAGGGTCTGTCTCATTTGGAGAATTAAACTGAAATTAAAATTAAAAGTGACATTTCAATAATTATCAAATAACCCTGCTCGCAGAGCAAGATTAGTTTTGACAGATATCGAATCATTTTGCATCGATGTCTTATTGGAATTGCTGGGTAGCACCAACCATTCTTATGATTGGGTTATTTGCTAATTTTCGAACTGTCACTTTTAAGTTTAATTCTCCAAATGAGACAGAGCCTAAGAAGTTAACTCGCAACCTAGAAAATCGTAAGCATTAAACTCGACATTAAACGCACATTATTCCGAAAATCTTCCTCCCACTAAACTTACCTCATTATCAGCCAAAGCAATGGAAACTTTATTGCCATCATTGGCCCAGCAGATATCCAGAACCTGTCCGTGTCCGCTCATTGCCGTTTTCTGTGCTTGTTGAGTTGATCATTGATTGAATGTGGCCTAGCTGAATTCCATTGTCAAAACTAGGTCCTCCGGACGAGATGTCACCTAAAAAGATCCAGTAGAGTCGACGCTATAATATTGGAATATTGACTGTGCATGCCAAAAGATTCCATTTAGTTTCCTCCATGCAAACTCACCTAGTTGGCCTTTAAGCCAAGCGTTCGTTTGTGGCGAATTCAATATTAAGTAGGCGCAATATTTAACATTGAATGTATATTCATCACTAGGAGGGAAGAGAACTTCACTTCACGCGCCATTTCGTTGTTATCGATTTTGTTTATTTTATTGCAATTTGGTTGTATGTGCAGCCTTTTAAATCGCATAACATTGCATTTCGATGCTATACAGAGCATAATGATAATTAAAAGTACATCAAATATTTTTTATTACATGCACATAAAATAGAAAATTGGGTCTCTGTTTAGATTCTATGCGACTTGTGCACATAGAATGTATCATTAGTTTAATTTGAGTGTTTGAGCGGGTCGCATAATGAACGCAAAATGAACTTTTGTTCGAGAAGACGACCCGCTCAAATGTCAAAATCCATCAGGTGAGTGAATTCGATGAACCCCTGCATAAGTCTATTAAGGGTCTGTCTCATTTGGAGAATTAAACTTAAAAGTGACAGTTCGAAAATTAGCAAATAACCCGATCATGAGTATGGCTGGTGCTACCCAGCAATTCCAATAAGACATCAAGGCAAAATGATGCGATATCTGTCAAAAGTAATCCTGATCTGCGAGCAGGGTTATTCGATAATTATTGAAATGTCACTTTTAAGTTTAATTTCAGTTTAATTCTCCAAATGAGACAGAGCCTAAGGTCTGTCTCATTTGGAGAATTAAAATTAAAAGTGACAGTTCGAAAATTAAAAAAATCACCCCGTTATAAGAATGGCTGCCCGGGTAAAAATATCCAGCTTTTTACGCTAGCCATAAATCTGGTTAGGGGTGATTCGACTATGACAGATGCTGTGTACAGTTTTTTGAAACACCATCCTACCCAAGTAACCGTAAGCATTAAGTCACAGCATGTTTATAGCCTTATATTGGCATTAAAGCTGCTTCAAAGCTGAACATTAGCATTCTTGAAACATACATGTTCTATATAAGCATTGCTAATGCATTGAAGTCTAGACAGTTGTGGCATTAGTATTAGCATCATATTTACCTATAATGCTCATTAAATGCTATATTAAGGCTGTAAACCATTCCACCGATTCGTTTAACTTTTAGTTAAAATTTGACAGTTCGATGGTTATTTCGTCGTGGTTAAAAATAACCCTGCTCCGGAGCATGGTTAGATTTGACAGTTCGATAGTTAAACTTTGTTCGCGAGAAAATTGGCGCCAAATCCATTTCGCTTCAAATAACCATCAATCTGTCAAAACACAAATGGGTCGGCTTCAGAGTAAAATTTTAACCACGATGAGAAAATAACCACCGAAATGTCAAATTTTAACTAAAAGTTGAACGAATCGGTGGAATGGTTCACAGCCTAAATGCCTTGAAGCACAGGACATTTCAAGTGCATATCTGCTCTAAAACGGCATTAGGAATGCAAGCTATCAATCTATTTATAGACACCTAAACATAATTTTAGTCATCCGCAGTCGAAAACAACTTGTTAGCAAATCAAAGATAAGTTTTTGTTATTTATTAGTGAATTCTGGCAGGAATCTATGATTTTTACTATCAAAGAGATAAGTGCCAAAAACATAAGTGTTTCGACACACTTATACACCATTCCCAAGTAACATTTCAAGTTTTATTCCACTCTTGGAATGGTTTTCACGATCAAATTATTAGAACTCACAATAAAACTCATTATTATACGACAACCATCTGATGCCCACTATAAGAGTAAGATATGGCTAAGTGGCCCTCTCTAGATGACCACCACACCAAATTTGTTTCGCTGGAAACCAGCAAAATTTTGCTGGATTTTGCCGAGCTGTAAAACCAGCAATCCATCCAGCGACATTTATTTTGCTGGTTTTCCAGCAAACATGAAAATCATAAAAATGACAGTTGCAGAGCTGTATTTTCAGCAATGTTGAAAATGGTTTGCTGAACGGTCAGCAAAACAGAAATCAAAATAATTTGCTGTATTTTCAGCTTTCCTGAAATAACAGCACAAAATGAATTGAAAAGCGAAAAGCGTATAAAATTAATAATTTATCAATTAGAAGAATAAGGTAATCTTTCTTGACATGTATCAGTTACAATGATATGGAAATGCTGATATCATCTTCCAAACTTGGTCGTACATCCCGAATAAAATGAAATTATACTACTATTTTTCAACTTATCGTTTTTGAAGTATCCAGTTTTCCGCGAGCGGTAATGGCCGCCAGCTTGCTTGCGGTTCAGTCTCTGATTTGACGTGTCTGGAGGTCAACTGCACCCACCGCTCCGAGCATTCTGACCAATGTTGCATATAAGAAGGTGCTGATTCAGTGAATTCAAGCCTTCTTATATACCACATTGATCAAAATGCTCGAAAGGTGGGTGCAGTTGACCTCCAGAAACGTCAAATCAGAGACTAACCCGCAGGCAAGCTGGCGGCCATTACCGCTCGCGGAAAACTGGATAGAAAATTATTGTTGAATGTTTTATGCAATCATACGAAATACCGTACGTTAATTATAGCATGAATGATATTTACGATAGACCTTATAATATTTGGGTTTTGGATGATACATTGAATGGGTTGTTAAGTATCGTTACCATTCAAAAACATCAACTTTTGCATGTATTTTTGCAAAGCAATTTTACCATGAATAATTAGTTTATCTTCAATTTTGTTTCATGCGATCATTCGGTGTTTAATAATATTCAATAAAAACGATCAATAGTACGATTTTTTGACGATTCGACTGTTAATCCAAATCAAACGCTGTACGATAATCATTTAATTATACGATTACTGTATTATACTATGTATATTATTTAACCACTCTCTATGGTGGAAATTTTACATTTGCGTTCTTTTTTCAGTTAAAAAGTTAATAAGAGGCCAACACTATAAACATGTTCTATTATTTTTCATTTATTTTCGTTTATTGCCTTATATTGCTTTACTACGATCTTCTAAGATTATTTATATATTTTCTCAAAATAATTGAGGAATTCATCAATAGCAGTCAAGAACAATATTCGTCTAATAGTACAGTGAACGGATGATCTTGTCACGGTCTCCTCCATTATCGAGGGTGGAAGGCGGGATATTTTGAGATGCGTTTTCAGGATCATTTCAACAATTTTACCTGTGAATTATATTTAAAGAATTAATCCATTTAGTGGGAATATAATGGGAATCATGAATCATGATATATACGCGATAATGCTTTCTTTTTCTTCTACCATAGTAGGAGTACAAATTCGACTGATTTAGTGGCAGATGAAATAATACTGTAAATAAATTTCAATTGGTCTGTTTAGTCGCAGTCTTGGGCGCAGCTGATGGATATTTATTCTTAACATTCTTTTGTTTTTCAAGATATGCACCACTCTTGCTCTCACGTGAAGTACCTAGTAAAAAGTATACTCGATTAAGTTGAAAACCGGAATACGGGACTAGCGAAGTTGGATTTTTCTCGCAATCCGTACGTTAAACCTAACTTCACTAGTGGCGCGCTAGTCTAATTAGGGCCTAATTAGACTAGCGCATTACTAGCGAAGTTAGGTTTAACGTACGGATTGCGAGAAAAATCCAACATCGCTAGTCCCCCATTTCGGTTTTCAACTTGACTAGCGATAATTTAAGATATATCAAAGATCATGAGCAGAATGCAGGTATGAATAACATCTAAGGGACCAATCACTACCAACTGACATCGGCGATATGTCATGCCGCAATACAAGGATGCGTTTCAAGGACAATCTTTAGCATACTGTTCAATCAATGCTTTAGATCGACGTTAAGAACCAAGTAAAATGGATACGTTTGCGTACGTTTAGAAAGTATTTCCATGTAAAAACAGTCAAAACGTACGCAGACGTTTCCTTTCTGCTGGCCGTTTCTGGGTCTTGAAGTTCCACACGCGGAACACCGAAGTTTGTTACATATTCTTACCTTCCCAAGATTCACAAGCGCTGTTCGAAGTGGTGTGTTACCGGCATACGAGGCGGTGAAATTACCGCGTATTCGATGAAACCTGATGATTCTGGAAATAAACATAAATGGGAGAAATATAATAAAGATTCCTTTCTTTTTTATATAGATATAATAAAGCTACTACTTACATGCATTTCAGGCTGTTCAAATTTTGGGTTCCCCTGCAAGCTTTTCACCGGCATCGAGAGAAAAAAACTGTTTTGGCAAAAATGTCACAAAAATTTAATTACACTGAAAATGAAAAAACCTCGGAAAACCTTCATTGTATGCAGTCGGGTAATGAAATTATATTATGTATGATTTTTTTACCACAGATTATTTTTCATTTCCCATTCTGGTAATCATCACTATCACATGTATGATCTGTCAATAATTATATATGATTAGGTCGATAAAAATATTAATGATATTATTGTACATGAACCGTACAGCTTATAATGATCACATGCCGAATGGAAAACTTATAATTTTACCCATTCAGTCTACAATTTATTTCTATGCGGGATGTTCATGATAGCATTAGAGGCGAAAGTATAGAATTAATAGTTCCGTTAGGATACGGCAGGCATGAAGAATGTTTTTATAGAAGTCGATTTGAAAGCGAGCGGAGGGCAATATTTGTGATGGCATATATCGCACGACCTTCCTTCTGCCAAGCTCCCGTATGAAGGGGGACGGAAGAATATCAGTGTGGAAGCTGCAATGCAAATATTCTTATTGCGGTTATTCATTTGACTACATTACGACCAAAATTTTTGGCCTTTATCGAGCTTTCAAAATATGGCTTATTGCGCTCTTCATCGCAACCGTAGAGCAGCTCATAAAATCAATTGGAATTTGACGTTTGAGGCTTTTTCAGCAGATTTATGAGAGTATTATTGATAGTAATAAGAGTGCCAATAAAACTGAGCAAAAAGCCATGGTGATTTCTATCATAAATCCGTTATTGTCGGCGTAGCATCAAGTTAGAATTCGGAAGTCGGGACTTCCGAACCGAACTTTCTTCCGAAGTTTTATTTGTCAAACTAATTGATGCGTTGTTTAGCGCATCTTTAGGCGAATCCAGCGCACTACTTCCGATGTTGGGAAAGTTGCCTGTATCTGGAGAAAAATCCAACTTCGGTATAAAAAGCGGTATAAATTTATTCCGGATACACAATATAAGAATTAAATAAATCCAACAAGCATGGAAATTGTTACTTGGGAAGGCAAACTACTTCGACCCCATTTACTCAATTTTGGCGTCCCGTACGGATGTTCGATGTTGGGTGAGTAGAACTCACTATTGGGTAGTTTATTTCTTCCGTGTACGTTACATATATTGTAAATGATCCTTGTGTAACACTGTGTAACACCTAACTGTCAGTTTTTTTTTCGGGAGTTTGTTACAAGGTTGGCAAATATTTATACAGATTGATACATAATACAATATTTTTTTTAATAATAAATAATAATAAAATTTTTAATCAGATTTTAATTATTTGTGAACCTGTACCTCACAGATTTTTGAAAAAATCTATACATAACTCACATATTATTTTTCGATTTTTTCAGACATCAGGTAACAAATCTATAGATTTCGCCAATTTTCGTATCTCGAGAAACATTTTTATTTGGCAGCCCTGTTTTGATAGTTGCATTCAAGACAAAATTTTCAAAACGACTTATCTACTTTTGTAAACAAAGATTCAAACGACGATTTGGCGATTCTGATAGCTCTCCCACGCAAACCAACACCATCAACAGGTAGCGAAATCCTTCACCTACCTATTGGGGGTGTTGATTTGCATGGGAGAACTATCAAATTCGTCAAATCGTCGTTTGAATCTTTGTTTACAAAAGCAGATAAGTCGTTTTGAAAATTTTGGCTTGCATTGATGTTTTTATTTGTTTTGTGCATCGCATCCGATCGGTGTGTTTGGATATCAAAGATTTATTTTTAATGAATATTTGCAGTTAGATTGCTACAAAATGGACAACGTAAACGAAAATGTTGCTCAGTGTTTTAACAATTAATAAACCGCCCTACCATTTTTCAGATACCACCACAAGGCGATCGAGAAAAAACGGAGAAGGTGAAAATCGCTAATCAAGTGAAGCACATCCCCAAAGATGCTCAAGTGATCATGTCTGTTCTTAAAGAGCTGGGTGTGAATGATTATGAACCTAGAGTCATCAATCAGCTACTGGAGTTCACGTATCGTAAGTCATGCAGCTTTAAGGATATCCAAAAATTTTGTTGATAATTTCTTTTCTTAGGATATGTGACCTGCATTTTGGACGATGCAAAAGTATTTGCGAATCACGCTCGGAAAAAGGTTATCGAACTTGATGACGTTAAGCTAGCAACTCAAATGATTTTGGACAAGGCTTTCACCAGTCCACCACCTCGGGATGTACTCCTAGAAATAGCTCGTAATCGAAATAATACGCCACTGCCGTTAATAAAAACCCATTGTGGACTTCGCTTGCCACCGGACCGTTATTGCTTATCGGCCTGTAATTATAAGCTTCGAGCAGTTCAACAAGCGAAAAAGATGAACAAGTCCGCTATCGAACCACGCTCCACATTGAAAACAACTCTTGGTAAAAGCAACGCCATAACGACGACACCCGGTGTTAAACGTCCGGCAGTTCAATCAACTCCCAAAACACAGGTTGTGACGATCCCCAAACCGGTTTTCAAATTTACATCTACTGTTACGAAGACTGCTTCCACAAAGACCGTCAAAGTCAGTAATCCGGCCGGCGAAGGTCCGAATGGTATTGAAATCAAAACCGAAGTCGTGGATGATCCGTTGGCTTTTGGCGCAAGCGATACTGATGCTGGGAGTATGAAGCGCAAACGAGAAGAAGATGATTTTGAAATAGTACAGTAGGTATCTTTTTTTAGCTAGACCTTAAAGACTTCGTAAGCTTTCATTGTGAGCAAAACAATTATATTAAATGTTTTTAAAATATAACATATGAATTGTGGAAAATAAATTAGAAATAGGAAAACTGACGACTTCTGTACTTTGTATATGTATCACATATCGTTAGGAGTTGTTAGGAGGTTCCAAAACATGTACATGAATGCATCGTTTCAACAAGGAATCGTTTTCGAAAATATGATTAATAAAAATCGGGGAAACGCAATACCACGATGTACTCTTAGGATTTCATTTTTTCAATAGCAAAGGGCCTTGTTACGGATTCTACTTCTCAGTGGAAACAATATCTCGCGCTTAGTTTCATGGGGGCGTAACTGCATTGATCGATTCCTCTTAATTGATTTTATATTTTGGTAATAACTCGATTGTTTCAAAAGCTATAACCGTGATTATAGATTCTCATGCAAGATACAATCATCCTTTATCACACCAAAGCATTAAATCATCGACAAACACGTGCAATTCGGTACAATAATAAAAAGAAAACATCGACGAAGAGAAATCGATCTATACAGTTACCCCCCGTATGAAACTAAGCGCGAGATATGTAAGTATGTATGCGCAGGTAATCCGCTCTAACTGCAATCGGCGATATATATGAAAAGGATACGAATTCTACGGGGCAACCTACCGTTTCGCATCGAATTCCCGAACGCTTGGAAACCCGACACTTTCGCTGTTACTTTTCCTTTTAAGATTCCTGTACAGTCAAACCTCCATGAGTCGATGTACTATATGACTCGATATCGACTCATGGAAGCAAATTATGCCATATTAAAAAAAATATTTTCTGGGCTACTAAGATGGTCCCTTCAAACAGCTCCCTAAGGATTTTCTATTCCACATCTCGATATTTCCATGAGTCAAAGGTCTCTTCAATATCGGAGGAAGGGAATCAGATGTCCTCATTTTGCGCTAAAATGTCCTCCTTTTTTGATATTTTAAGGAAAAAAAGAGATGAATAATTCATTATTGTTTACTTTTTCTGTAGAAAATGGATTATTTTAGGTAACTCATTTTGCACTTACCACATCAAAACAAAGCCGCCACTGTATATGTAGGTTAACATGCGATAGGTTTTGAAGGAACTGGTCTACGGTGGCGCTATCTACTCATTTCATAGCGGCAGATTTTCCTTTTTCATTAATACATTCTAGTTTAATAAACAATATTTATTGCAACGGAGATCCCTTCGCAAATTCATGGCTGCACACTTTGGCCTTTTTTGGTTTCTAATCTTCTATATAATAAAAATGAAATGGTCTGTGTTCGTATCCGCATAACTTGAAAACGGATGGAAGGATTTGTTCATTCCTTCAGCAGATATGTTCGTTATATGTAGTTTCCGACGGGTTTATATGATATTTCTTCATGCAAAAATCACGAGTAAGGTTGATTAAATCATGAAAATCTAAAATTAGGATTCGTATGGAAGTTTTGCATGGGCAGTTCACAACGCGCATTTTCGCCTACTATACAGGACAACGTCTGCCGGGTCGACTAGTATGAAATATTTTATTAAAGTTTTCGAAAACCAATTTAAATATTGAAAATTAAATGCGTGAATTACAGTAACACATGTGTCGAAGATTACAGATGAATCAGAATAATCAGAAGAGTCAGAATTGTTATTCCTTTGCGTGACTCGCGTCGCGTCGCAGCGCACGTCGCGTTTACTCTGGCGGGCACCTAATGAAATTCAATATTGTTTTCAATGTTGATTTTAAAATTAGTCAAAATCTTATAATTCAATAGCAAATTTTGTTCTTCGTAGGCTGCTACTTAAGGGGCAAGCCAGTAAACGCGAGATGCGATGCGACGCGACAGTGCAATTCGACAGCCTGTTGATAATGATTGTTATTCTTTTACGTGAGTCGCGTCGCGTCGCATCGTTCGTCGCGTTTACTCTGGCTTGCCTCTAAGTCTCATCATTAGAAAAGCTAAGCACGTGTTATCCATTTATTTATTTATTTTTTATCAGACTAAGGCCGGAGTGGCCTGTGCTGCACATAAAAGACTTCTCCATTCAGCTCGGTCAATGGCTGCACTTTGCCAACCACGCAGTCTGCGGAGGGTCCGCAAATCGTCCTCCACCTGATCGATTCACTTTGCCCGCTGTGCACCTCGCCTTCTTGCTCCCGTCGGATCATTGTCGAGAACCATTTCCACTGGATTACTGTCCGACATTCTGGCTACGTGCCCGGCCCACTGCAGTCTTTCGATTTTCGCGGTTTGAACGATGGATGGTTCACCCAACAGCTGATGCAACTCGTGGTTCATTCGCCTCCTCCACGTACCGTCCGCCATCTGCACCCCACCATAGATGGTACGCAGCACTTTCCTTTCGAAAACTCCGAGTGCGCGTTGGTCCTCCACGAGCATCGTCCATCGTGTCCGTAGAGAACTACCGGCGTTTTGTAGATTGTCGTTTTGTAGATTTTCAGTTTGGTACGGCGGCGAACTCTATTCGATCGGAGCGTCTTGCGGAGTCCAAAGTACGTACGATTTCCAGCTACTATGCGTCTTCGAATTTCTCTGCTGGTATCATTATCGGTGGTCACCAGTGAGCCCAAGTACACGAATTCTTTAACAACCTCGATTTCGTCACCACCGATAGTATCAGTTTATCCGGAAATCCGTTTTCGTGCATTAGCTGCCATAGCTGGTCCCGATCGATTGTATCATATGCGGCTTTGAAGTCGATAAATAGATGATGTGTGGGCACTTTGTATTCGCGGCATTTCTGCAATACTTGACGTATGGCGAACACCTGGTCTGTGGTAGAGCGTTCACCCATAAATCCCGCCTGGTACTGCCCCACGAACTCTCTTGCAATTGGTGTTAGTCGGCGGCATAAAATTTGGGAGAGTACCTTGTAGGCGGCGTTCAGCAATGTGATTGCGCGGTAGTTGCTACAATCCAGCTTATCGCCCTTTTTGTAGATGGAACACACGACACCTTCCATCCACTCCTGCGGCAGAACCTCATCCTCCCCAACCCTGGTAATGACCCAGTGCAGCGCTCTAGCCAGTGCCTCACCACCGTGTTTAAACAGCTCTCCTGGTAGTTGGTCAACTCCAGGTGCTTTGTTGTTTATCAGCCGGCCGATCTCCTCCTGGATTTCCTGGAGATTCGGAGCCGGAACTCGCATGTCCTGCGCGCGTGCTCCTAGGTTCATTACCATACCGCCACCGTTGTCTGCCATATCGCCATTCAGGTGCTCTTCGTAGTGCTGCCGCCACCTTTGGATCACCTCACGCTCGTTTGTAAGAAGGTTCCCGTATATGTCCTTGCACATATCGGACTGTGGCACGTGGCCCTTACGTGAACGGTTCAACTTCTCATAGAACTTTCGTGCGTTATTAGCGCGGTACAGTTCCTCCGTCTCTTCACGGTCTCGTTCTTCCTGCTGGCGCTTTTTCCTTTCCTTTTTCCGGAAAATCGAGTTTTGTCTGTTCCGCGCCCGTTTGTATTGGCCTCGTGCGCCCTCAGGCGGTGTTGCAGCAATCTCGCCCATGCTGCATTCTTCTCCTCAACTAACTGCTCACATTCGCCATCATAACAGTCGTTTCTCTGATCTGGGGGCACCGTGCCAAGTGCAGCGGTTGAGGTGCTTCCAATGGCGGATCGAATATCTCTCCAGCCATCTTCAAGAGATGCTGCGCCTAGCTGCTATTCCGTTGGGAGTGCCACTTCCTGCTGTTGCGCGTAGTCTTGGTCCGACTCCGACGCGTGTTGATCACCGTCGAGAGTTTTGAGCGCAGACAGACTGCAACGAGGTAGTGGTCGGATTCAATATTCGCACTGCGGTAAGTGCGTACGTTCGTGATGTCGGAGAAGAATTTACCGTCGATTAGAACGTGGTCGATTTGGTTTTCCGTTACTTGATTAGGTGATTTCCATGTGGCCTTGTGGATATTCTTGCGGGGGAAGAAAGTGCTTCGGATTACCATTCCGCGGGAGGCTGCAAAGTTTATGCATCGTTGGTCGTTGTCGTTCGATACAGTATGCAGACTATCCGGTTCAATGACCGGTCTATACATTTCCTCCCTTCCTACCTGTGCGTTCATGTCAACGATGACGATTTTGACGTCCTGCAGTGGGCATCCATCGTATGTCTGCTCCAGCTGCGCATAGAACGCTTCTTTCTCGTCGTCGGATCTCCCTTCGTGTGGGCAGTGCACGTTGATGATGCTATACCCAAGCAACCAGAAGTTCGGATAAGAAGGGCTATTTTGGCTTAATCAGCTCTCATTTTAAGTAATTTTCTGTATGGTGGGAGCGTAAAAGTGAACTTTAAAGTTCCGTTAAGGATGCTTGGAACTTGATGTGAACCATAGTGAACCAATTAGTTCGGTTAAGAGTAAATTTAAGTAAAATCTGAACTTCTGGTTGATTGGGTAGTTGAAGAAACGGCCTTTTATCCTCAGCTTGCACATCCTTGCGTTGATTGGCTGCCACCCAATCACGCGTTGGCGCATCTTTCCCAGCACTATGAAGCCGGTTCCCAGCTCGTTGGTGGTGCCACAGCTTTGGTAGAAGGTAGCCGCTCGATGCCCGCTTTTACACACTTTCTGTCCTGTCCAGCAGATTTCCTGCAGCGCTACGACATCGAAGTTGCGGGGATGTAATTTATCGTAGATTATCCTGTCGCAACCTGCGAAGCCTAGCGACTTGCAGTTCCATGTTCCACGCTTCCAATCGTGATCCTTTTTAAAGGCGGCTTATTGGGCCTGCGCAAACCTCCTGTCTCGTCGGAGGGCCGTCGTGTCAAGGCTGTTCAGCGTCCCACCCAACACCAGGACTTGGGTTTGTGCGCTTTGAGCGGCACACGGTCGCTTTGGCGTAGCCAACTTGCTGATACATGCAGCTTTTTATAGAGGTTTAACAGGGCCCACTGTCAAACCCCACCACATCCTAGGCAGGCGCCACAACTCGCAGATGGCCTGGGGAGGAATCGTCAAGCCCTTGGACGTAGTCCCTGCTGCCCAGGGGAATAATATGAATATAATGAAACATGGATAACACGTGATTTAATAATTAACATAGGTTAATTAACATAGAATGATAGCAAACTTTGTAATGAATTGGTAAAAATGGGTTTGAATTACATAGAACTAACACTTTTATTATAATATCTGGGTGTCCGGATTTCGAGGCAAGTATCTGCAATTGTTTTGATTGGCGGATATGCTCTAATTAGGTAACTAAATTATCTGATTTTCAGTTAAGCCAGCACAAGAAAACTTTAACATGATTAGCATTCAAAATTTGAATTTGATTTTTTATATCCCAACCGAAATATTGTCTGCTCTTAACTTGAGATTTTCCGAATAGATGTAGATATTTCTTCAAAAATACAAACCATGTACCTATCATGTATCAGGGAAATTATTCTAAAATAATAGAAACAGGTTATACGACCGTGAATACCAGGTCCTAACGCACCATCTGTTCGTCGATTTCGTTCCAGATTTTAAGAATTACGTCTTGAACTGGTCCAAGTTACTGACCTTGTATTCGTACAGCTTCAATGTAATAAAGGACAAAACAAAAAAGTTAAGAGGGTTCAAATCCGGGAAGCTGGGAGGTCGCAACGTTTTGTCCAAAAAGTCGATGAAATTGTCCCCATATTAGGCTAAAATTGCAATTTCCTTGTATAAAGGGTTATCGTCCTATTGGAACACGTAGGGCTCATCTCCGTCTTAGCACCGGGTCACTGAGGGCATCAATCGTCCCCAAAACCTCAGTTTTGTAGTACGGCGCAATGATTTTGACCTTCAAAAACGGCTATTTATGATGCCCCAATCCATTTTCAACGCGCGTAATAAACAAACAACAAGTGACAAAATGTCAACACCACACACATCCGATAGCGTATAGGTCTAGAAGAAATACGCTATTGAGTTACCCACGCTAAGAATTGAGTCTTGTGAGTTCCCTACAGTCAGCTACCAAAGAAACACATGGGGTTTAGCCAGCATATAGCGCATCATGACGCCAAAAGTAGGGCGTGGCTTGCGGCCAACGACCCGTTCGCCGGTCTTTTGAAGTTGCGTTGACCTTTGGCTTGTCCGGCATTCCACGCTTGGCACGATTTTTAGCGAGCAGCTTACTGGCTAATTTGAATACTTACTTTACTTATGGATCCTGTACACCTCCGGTGGTGCAAAGGGCCGACTTGAAAGATCTCCATCCTGAGCGTTGCCCGGCTATCGCTTTAACCTGTTGCCAGGTTAGATTTTGGTCGACTTCTTTTACTTCTTTATTGAGGCTTCGCCGCCATGAGCCTCTGGGTCTGCCTCTGCTGCGATGCCCCGCTGGGTTCCAGTCTAATGCTTGTTTACAGATTTCGTTTCCGCCCCTACGTAGACTGTGGCCGACTCATCCCCACTTCCGATCCCGAATTTCTGTTGCTATCGGCCTCTGGTGACAAGGATGATGGAGCTCTTTGTTTGAGATCCAGTTGTGAGGCCACCAGGCCCGAATTATATACCGCAGGCATCTGTTAATGAATACCTGCAGCCGTTGAGTGTTCTCCACTGATACACACCATGTTTCGCTAGCGTATAACAGCACAGATTTCACGTTAGAGTTGAAAATTCGTATTTTAGTGCGTTCACTAATCTGCCTGTTTTTCCAGATATTTCTCAAACTCGCAAAGGCAGCCCTTGCTTTCTTGATCCGTGCGCCTATGTCGATCTTGGTACCGCCGTCTGACGCCATTTGGCTACCAAGATATTGGAAGCTTTCAACAATCTCCACTGGTTGCCCGGCTACTGTGAAACTGGAAGGAGTCACCGTGTTTACATCCAACGATTTGGTTTTGTTGACGTTGATGACTAAACCTGCTGAGGAGGAGCGCTCGGCAAGGTCGTTGAGCTTACTCTGCATATCAAAGCGCCGTTGCGCGAGGAGTGAAACGTCATCAGCCAATTCGAAATCGTTTATAGGTGCTCCATGGTTATAGGCTGCCTTAACAGCCCGCGGTTTGGTTCACGGTCAATCGCATCTACCAGAATCTCATCGATTAAGATGAGGAACAGTAACGGTGATAGAATACATCCTTGCCTCACACCAGCTATAGGGTCGGACAGGACCCCATTGTGTCCCAGATATTACAAAATAAACGATGCAGTAGTTGAGCGGATGTCATGGGGTCAGCTTTGAGCATCTCGGTTGATATGCGGTCGACCCCTGGGGCTTTATTCGATTTCATGCTTTGGATGGCTGTTTGAATCTCTAGCAGTGATGGAGCTTCGGTAATGACGCGTGTTATACGTCGGATCCTAGGCAGATCATGCCGAGGTGGTGATGACCTGGCTGGCACTTGAAAAAGTTGTTCGAAGTGATCGAACCAGCGTTTCAGCTGGTCAGTTGGGTCGGTCAAGCTTAAGCGTTGTGAGATATCCTAGAGGAGGCGACTGTCCCCGGTTGCTGCGAGTCTCTTTCCTTCGTCGGCCAGAGAGTCTGCCCACGCTCGCTTGTTCCGTCGACATGAGCGTTTTACTTCCTCCTCAAGAGCCGCGTATCGTTGACGGGCTAAGACTTTGGCTCCTCTGGTTTTTGATCGCTCTATCGCGGCTTTAGCTTCTCTTCGATCCTCTATCTTCGTCCTGGTCTCATTGGTAATCCATTGTTTTCTTTGGGTGCCTAGTTCGCCCAGATTGTTCTCGATAGTGGCGATGAAGGCATTCTTGATGGCAGTCCATTGGTCTTCCACGCTGCCACCTTCCGGAATATCTGCAGCACGCGTCTCCAGTTCTTCAACGAAGGACCGTTTCACCGTAGCATTTTCCAGTCAGCGTGTGTTGAATCGTCGTCCAACTCTTTCCTCCTGCCGACGAATCCGCGCAATGCGCAGGCGTATTTCGCCGATGAGGAGGTGATGATCAGACGCGATATCGACACTACGTTTAATTCGTACATCATGAAGGCTCCGTTTCCATTTTCGGCTGATGAAGATGTGGTCGATTTGATTTTCTGTAAAGCCGTCACGGGAGACCCACGTAACCTTGTGAACCGGTCGATGAGGGAAGAGCGATCCCCCGTTCACCATGTCGTTATTACCACAAAATTCTGCGAACAGCTCTCCGTTTTCGCTCATTTCTCCGAGACCATGGCGTCCCATAATGCGCTCATGGTTCGAGTTGTCGGATCCGATCTTCGCATTGAAGTCGCCTAAACAGATCTTGATATCACCCTTCGGAATTCTATCTACGACGGCATTGTGCGGTCGGGTCTGAGCTTGACGACCGGCTGGCAAATAACTTACACAACCTCACTTGATCAGTACAGTTGCTGATGAAGAATGTATACAGCCGCCAGACATTCTAAATACTCACGCTCCTCTAATGTGGACGTGTACCATATACATGTGGAAGTATTGGCTTGAGAAATCGAGTGATTTGACTATGCGTCCAATTTGGGAATCTCGAGCTCGTTCAGTAGCCGCTAGGTTGCGAAGGCCGACGGAGGTCTTTCGTAGCTTAGTTGGTTAAAGCACCAGTCTAGCGTATTGTAGGGTCATGGGTTCGAGTCCCATCGAAGGGAAAGTGTTTACCTCCAATACATTTTCCAAATCAATATCTTCCACATAACGAACATATTCACATATGAGTTTTCATAACATTGTAAATTAACGTCCAAGTCGGGTGGTTTAATCCCCGGAAATAGGCAATTAACTTTGATTGAACTGATTGGATTATAGTAAGGTTTCGGACTCGTGTTCTAAATCTGGCAACGATTATCCTTTCACTTATAGGTTCCCACTTTTTTTTTTTTTATAATGAAGGTAATGGAAATCTGCAAACAGACACCTGGGGAGGCGAACCCAGGTAGTGTGGGGATGGGATCACCACTCCCGACCCACTAAAACCAACTCCTTCCTCTCCAGTCATTCCCCCGGCCCGCAATTAAGCAATACTTCGGGGGATGACTATTGGGCATTGCGCCCCCTCCATGACGTACACAAGTGCACGTATGCGCCTCAACTCTTCGACACTCCCCATGCAACACATTTGCACAAGACATACTGGCACCACATGTGCCCCAACACTCACCTGCCTATGCCGCTTGAATGACTGCAGGGGAAGACCAGGTACCCTGCAGGGGGTACCCCCATGCCGCCATCTCACAGCATAGACAGTCCTCATTCAGTATGGTGCTCACCCCGTCCTGCAACAGAATGGCACCACTTGTCTACCAAGCCGGAGGCGACCCTAGGTTGGTGGCTCCTATGCCGCTCCTACCTCAGCTACGAGGCAGACCCTTTCATGTCTCCTATTTCTGAGGTGCCGCAGAGGCATCAACCCCCCGACACTCCTGCCAGTCATAGCGAGACTTTCGTGTCCCCTACTTCTGAGGTGCCGCAGAGGTATCTGCCCCCCGACACTCCTGCCAGGCCTAGCGAGACTTCCCTCATTCCGTCCCTGACAGCCGGATCACACTACTGCCTAAGCAGCCACACTGACCATACGTACCATGCGAGTCTGACTTGTGTGCCCGCTCATACATTCAGTCCCGATCGCTTGCACCACTTATGCACCACTCTCTTTGACATTCAGTCACTCACTCAGTGGGGGTTGTAATACCCCCATCTCCCATTTTTATCCACTCTGTGCACCTCCTGTACATCGTCTGAGCGTGGAACACCCGGCACGTCAGGCGTGCCTAACACTCACCTACCCAGGCTTTGATACTGCCAATAGGTCACCATTAGGTACTTTGCTGGCAGCACCCACCCATTGACATTTCGAAGCCCATGTAGTCCTCAGCCAGTGTGGTGGTCTCCCCATCCTGCAACGGGGTCGCACCACTTACCTTTCATGTCTCCGATTTCTCAGGTGCCGCAGAAGCATCAACCCCCCGACACTCCTGCCAGACGCAGCGAGACTTTCGTGTCCCCTACTTCTGAGGTGCCGCAGAGGTATCTGCCCCCCGACACTCCTGCCAGGCCTCACCAGACTTCAGTCATTCTAACACTACCGACCATGCGTACCATGCGAGACTTACTTGTGTGCTCACCCATACACTCGGTCCTTCACTCTGTGGGGGTATTACGAGTAATACCCCCAACTCCCATTCGCTTGCACCACATGTGCACCACTTGGGGGTGTGTGGGTACCACCCACTGCCACCCGCTTGCCGCCGAAGCAGCTCTCACTCTGTGGAACCTCCACAGGTTCCGTTAACGACCTGGCTAATTGTTTCACCCCCAGGCCATTCATCCCTTCGGCACGGGTTCGCAAATTTCAATTTCGTTGTTTTTCCGAACTATGGAGACATTGTATAAAATTTCGCGGTATCTGAGGATTTTCCCAACCCGGAATCGTTCACTTTGTTCCGTTCCGTGGTCAATTTTGTTCCGTGCCGTAGTGTGTTTAAAAGGGTGAAAAGTGACATATATTTTAATAGGTTTTAGCTAATGTATGTTCTTGTTTCCCTCTAGTTGAGCCAAAGTCTATAAAAGCTCAATAAAAGAAAATCTGTGTAGATTGTTAATTTGTGAATTCGGAGACGAGCCAGCCTCGGGCTGAAAGTCTCCTTAATAAAAAAAAATGTGAATTTGCAAGATAGCTTCTCCAACCTCGTGCGTATGTGCTTTTGTGTGTTGTTTTAAAAGGTCCGTGGCAGCAAAGGCAGCCGACACACTATACACCCGTGATAGAGACCGTCTTTTGAGCATTTGACCCCACGCATCGGCTGCAAAAGTTCCCGGGGTACACTTGGCCGGAGAAGGTTGCGTACCGTCATTTTCGTACCTTTGGCAGGCGAAGCCAAACCACCGCAAAACCACATCAATCAATTTGCAACGTCCTCCAACCGCATAGCAGCAAATCGCCGTTGTCGTCGTCGTCATCGCAAAGCAAACTACCGACGGCGCCTCAACAATTTGCTTTGCGCGCCAGGAGACGAACGGACGCTTGTACCGCGCCCATGCGTAAGCCCGCGCATCGGAGTGAGTGACCAAAGCAACATTGACGCAATACGCCGTCCGTCGGCGCGAGTTCTGGCCCGGAGTAGTGCTTAAAGCAGCTAGATCGAGGAACTCTCGGGCTGTTCCGATGATGACAACTCCCCCCTAAAATCTTTGGTTCTGTCGCATCTTGTAAGTGGGTAACTGGAATATATAGGTGGCAGTAGGACTTAAGCTTAACCCCATCGTTTTTAGCTGGCCAGTCGGCTTCCTTCCCAAGTTCAGGAAACTAAACCCATTCCCTTGAATGGTCTCAGGCCGGGCAAACCTGCAAACTGCTGGGTGGTCTCCTTATAGGAGTGGCGCTTAAATCACCCATCTACGAACGGGAAACTTGACAGGCTGGCGGGTTATAACATGCAGACGGAAACGAAATTTGCTCCATACAAAACTCTGATTCTACCAGTGGCCCTTTATGGTCATGAAGCATGGACGCTAAAAGAGGTGGAACGGAGAGCTTTCGGGGTTTTCGAGCAAAAAGTGCTGCGTAAAATACTTGATTATAAAAAGTTGGACTATTTTTTTCGCGTTTCGTTTGCTGTTAATTTTAAAACCCGTAAATTTTAGTTTTGGCCTACAAATAGATCTGTTTTTATTTATTGGGTGATCATACAACTACGATCGGAAATCGCGAACCCTTCGGACCTTACCATACAGCCTCATTAAACTTATGCAAAGCGAAGAAATGCTCCTAATAGTGGTCCTCAAGATCGCCGCAGCCATACATCTCGGCGAATACATGTTTGCCGTTTGCCTCCGGTCGGATGCCTACAATTGAAGTTGGATGAAGGAAGCTGCAGCCATCCCATCCGCAGTGAACATCAGCCAACAAGAGTAAATCGGCACGTGTCCGACCAAAACGATATGTGAACGAAATTTTAAGTGTTAGACGGATCGAATGGAAGCACTACTGACTGGCGATCGAGTTGAACTATGTGCATGCATGCATACAGGTTGTATGAACATTTTAATTATTTCTTTTCAATTCATGTAATATGTTTCGAATTTTTCATTTCTTTTTAAATCTCTCGGTGCTGGAGATGGTCGAAAACGCCCCCTTAGGCTTTTGTGATGTTTCAACCCTGAATTGAAGTACTGAATCATTATAAAAGCGCAGACATGAAATTTACTAATCTAGCAACATCTCATAATGATCTCCTCCTTTCAACGACTTTCCTACCTCTAAGGCCGATACAAATATTTAAAAACAATTATGTCTCCCCCCCCCTTCGGATTTTTTTGCCCAAAAATTATATTTTGAGGGGGCAACAACAAAAATTTTGGATGATTTTGAGGATTTTCAAAACATTCTTTGTTTTATTGATTTTTTCCATTTTAATATTTATTTTTTATTATCCCCCCCCTTGACCTTTCGGAGTCCAGTCGGACATAATCTTTCTTATATATAAAAATGAAATGGTCTGTGTTCGTATCCGCATAACTCGAAAACGGCTTGATGGATTTTTTTCATTTCTTCAGCAGAAGCATTCGTTATAGTTTCCGACGGGTTTATATGATATTTCTTAATGCGAAAATTACAAGTAAAGTTGACTTAACTATGAAAAACTAAAATAAGTAATCGTATGGGCATGCGTAGTTTACAACGTGCAGTTTCGCCTACTATGCAGGACAACGTCTGCCGGGTCGACTAGTTCAAATTAAATATTTGTAACGGCCTAACTTTCTAAAGCATTTAAATTCAAAACGTAAAATGCCACATGAAAGAGCATGAAAATGAATGGTGAACACATGGTTGTTAGTAAACGTCCTTTGATTGAATGAAAATCTTTACAAGTGGGTTCAAAAAAACGGTGAAAATCAAAGGGTTTTTCTTAATTTTTACACTATTGGGTATATCGATTCGGAGCGGATTTAGATTTAGGAAAAAGCTTAAACACATTTATTGAAGCTTATTTAAAAAATTTGTGAGATTTTAAAACACGAAAAGGCAGTACAATTACATTGCATTAGCATGGTAGTGGTACGCTTCCCAAATTTATACAACACTCAACTATGTGTACATATATAATCAACCAATAGTAGATGTTTTCGCTTGAATACTACATTATGATACTTTTTTTCATAAATAATTGAATATCTGTGATAAATAATTAAATATCTGCTAGTCAGAGAGATCTAATGCTAGCTAACTTCGTAATTTTTAAAAGTCATTTTAGTCATTATATTGTCAAAGTCAAATCATGTACGCCTTGGTCGAGCAAGAAGCATTTTTTTGCGAGCTGTCATTATTTTGTTCTAATTCTTAGCTGGAAAGTGATTAACAATTTGAATTCGGATTACGATATATTTTTGGACTTGCCCTTTCTGATAGCTGCCTGAGCAAACGTGAGCAGAACATCAGGAATACACAGAAGACATCAACGAATATGCGCATGAATCAATAAAACACTTTGTTATTATGTGCAGAACTTCCATAAGTATAATTTTTCATATTTCTTGTCCTGTACATACTATTATTGATGGGAGAATATTGTATGCTTCAATTTTGTCTTTATCGGTCACTCGTAACAGATATAAAAGCTTGGTTGCGTTTTGAAACACGTACAAATAGTATTTCCAACTAGCATACATCATCTCCGTTTGTATCTTCCTTAGAATAACAGAAGGAATACACAGAACGTAAGTTCTGCAACGTTTATTATACGTACGCTATATAATAAAAAGTTTATTTTACCTTTTTTTTTGCTCAGAGTTTTAAATCTAACAAAGGTTAAAAAAAAGTTCGTTGTACGAGAAAGGCAAAAAAGTCAGAATACATATTCATATCAATCAAAACAATTATGCTATTATGCCATCCGTCTTTTTATTGCATCTTTTCAGAAATCAAGATATCTATTTCTCGTTCTTTGAACCAGAATGAAGCATATTCCCCGATCAAAACCAGAACATTTCTTGGAGAGCTATTGGTTTTCTTTTTCAGAATGCATAAATCTAAAACTAGCTGGCATTGAAGGAAGGTCCTTTCTCATCTAGGCCATGGAATTGAAACTTGGTGAGAGAATTCCATTAAATATTTACCAAATTACATTGAAACTATATGATTATATACCATAAAAAACCACCAGGGCACCCGATTGAAGCGATTTGGATAGGAAGAGTGGAATCGCCAACTTCCTATTGTTAACATCTCGTGGATTAAGGGCGGGCTCTTCTCCCCATCTATTGGGTCAACCTGGGAAACTAGGGCTAGATTATAATATTGTATGTACGAGCTTTCTTCTGGAAGGAGATTCTCTATTCCTCCCGTGGATTCGCATAAGTGTCTCTACTTATGGAACCACCCCACCCATTTTTGGCCCTTCTTACAGGAGTCTGATGAAATACAAACAATAGTTTAATCATGATCAAATCGTTTGTCAGATATGGCCAGTGCTATCGGCAGATGCCTTGCTACAATAGATGGTAGTATCATCATCATCATCATCATCATCATCATCAAAAGTGCTGCGTAAAATACTCGGAGGGAAACTAGAAAATGATGTGTGGCGCAGACGCACGAATCATGAGCTGTATCAAGTATACAAAGAAGAAAATATTGTGAATCGTTTAAAATACGGCAGACTTCAGTGGGCTGGTCACTTAGTGTGAATGTCGGAAGAAAAATAGCGAAAACAGTATTCAACAGAGAACCAGATAGGGGCCGGCGACTTCGTGGAAGGCTACGAACACGCAGATATCAGAATAAAGAATGCTATTTGAAGTATCTTTAAATCACTTAAACCTTCTAATCTTACTTCTAATTCTACTTCTCTATGGAAGCTTGAATCGGCTCTCCAAATGTAAAATTTGCGCATCTTATTTTCCTTTGTTAAAGAGGGGGGCCCAACGAAAGGTTTCGCCAAGGGCGCTGAGTCTACGCTACGGCTCTGTTTCTTTATCATCATCGACAGTCCGATTTCATTGCATGTAGCAGTTTGGCAGAGCTTCAATGAGTCAGGATTTTTATATCAGATATCAGATCCACCAAATTTGCATCGACTTTATTCTCAATTTATGACCGCTTTGGAACATGGAGATTCATATCGTCAGCTAAGAAACCAGCCTCAGGATGATATAGCAACATTTTTGTAATTGACCCACCCTCTAGTCCCCTACAAGAAATACTGTAAAATAATAGAAGGGGAATCAAAAAGCAAATTTTACAAATTGTATTAAAATCCTTGCGTTCCTAGAAAAAATGTATTACCATAATTAATAAAGTTTCTAAGACGTTATAATTAGTAGGATACCAACGTCCCCTCGCCCTCTGGCTACGGCTTTGCCTAATAGGTAACTCACTCCCGACGTCGAAAGCTCTCGCGATGGAGCCTCTCTGTTTTGTAGGTCACTGTTACGCTAGCCTCCACCCACCGTGAACTGGGTGTTGTTGATGGCGAGCATATTTATGCTTCCCTATGTCAGATGTTTTGCGTCTTTCATGTCTTTCACTGTGGTAGAACGTGTACCTACATCAGTGAAGTTCATTCGTGAGTGTAATGTCGTTCGGGAAGGACGCGATTTTATTCTACTGCGCCGTTTAGATCTGTTCTAGCCCTGGTGGGTTTATTTTTCTGCCTGATGCCCCGTCCGGATGTGTTGTGAAATGCTGTGATATTTTCCAACGAAGATCAAAAGGGGTACGTGACAGTATGGTCCATGTTCAAGAATAAAACGACTCGACGGGCCTGTGACCTGTGGAATTTTTAATAAGTGTTATTCATAATTAACCACGCTGTTTTCATCCCCGCATTCAGTGCTCAAAAAGTGATTAAATTTTCCGCAAAAGTTTGTGGAAAAATAAGCAGTTATATCAAAAATTCAAATGAATTACGATTCTGTGTCTGTGTGCGACATGAAAACGGTAGCTTTGTAGACGAACGGAAGGAAAACGGAAACAGGATCAATATTTGCATTTAACTTCCCCGAGGCAGTAATCAATTACATTTTCCAGGTAATAATCCACTTCAAGCGATGTCTAATCAATCAATTAGGTACACAATGAACGCGCTTTATCTATCGATACTGGAATGATATCTGTTATCATAAATGTCGGTTTCTTTTTCCAAAATATGACAGACATGTGAGGGGGGTCAGAATGTTTGTCTACATACAGCACAACACGCGAATTAGTGTACATGTCTTCCGCATTTTTTTTCAAGCTGCCGCTTCGCCTAGGTTTAATCCTATGTTTATTTTGTGGACGACTCTTTCAGTCATCGATGTAGATACACAGTAGTGAGAAGGTATGGTGTTACAGTCGATTTGACCCACTCCACCAAGGTCTTCAACTTTGGGATTATGATTCATCTCTCATAGACCGAGCGAGAGAGAAGTATGTAGGTACGTCTAGGCTTAGAAATCGGCAAAATACAAGGCCCTATTCTATTATATGGATGTGTGGAATCGATCACCATTTTTTTAATAATCTTTATAGCCTATTCAGATAACGAGCTACAGACCCCATTCGATATTAACAACATTCGATTTTGGCAACAACCATTCGATTTTGGCAACACATTTTTTTTTTGATATTGCTTATAAATTATGTTAATATCGTAATCCTCGTAAAAAATGGTTAGACCCCTAACCTACGTAAACAAAAAATTGAAAAAAAAATACGCGTAATTTTTTAAAGATAAACGCCTAAATATCGAAATTTTCGTAAAAGAAATTGGTTAGACCCCGAAACCGACAAAAAAAATTAAAAAAAACACGCAATTTTTTTTATGTAAACGTTTAGAATTTAAAATTCGCATAAAAAAGGGTCACAGTGTGTCTAGCGTCAAAATTGAAGAAATGTTGAAGTATCATGGGAAAACAAAAACCATTCGATTTTGGCAACGTGTTCCGATTTCCGATTTTGGCAACGTGTTTGGTTCCGAACGTGTTGCCAAAATCGAATGATGTCTGTATATTGACATGATAGAGAGTACCTTATTTTCATTTTATATTTATTTCACAACGTAATTTTTTTATTTCTTAATTACTTCGCCTCGATAAGACCTCATTGAAACAATTTATATGATTCTGTAATTTTGAAAGCAGATAAAAATCCAGCTGAGGCTTCTAGTTATCGCCCATTCAATTTGCTTCCACCAATAAGTAAGGTATTTGATAAGATTATTGTTAATAGAATGATGACTCATTTTAATGAGAATTCATTTTTTTTTCGTTCGTTTATTATTATTTATCAGACTAAGGCCGGACAGGCCTGTGCAGTTAATAAAAGTCTTTTCAATTCAGCTCGGTTCATGACTCGCTAGCCACGCCAGCCATGCAGTCTGCTGATCGATCCACCTTACTCGCTGCGCACTTCGCCTTCTTGTACCCGTCGGATCGTTGACGAGAACCATTTTCACCGGGTTATTGCCAGACATTCTGGCTGCGTGCCCGGCCCACCGCAGTCTCCCACTTTTCGCGGTGTGAACGATGGATGGTTCTCCCGATTGTACCCCGTTTGGAATAAAGTCGTTTGGCATAACGGCCGATTGACATAATTGTCGTTTGGCATAAGGTCATTTGGAATAATTGTTATTTGAGCTGTGTCGAGCCATTCAGTTACGTTGCTTCCACCATATGGGCAATTCATGAGAATTGGAAACAGGATTGCACGGCGTGGAAAATTAAGAATGAAGATGCTTCCTGTAAAAACGGGAACATTTTAAATGTTGACACACCTACTAGCAAGATAAATCAGCAATAACTTATTTTGACATTGGTGGCTAGTTTTGTTTTTCGTGTAAGAGTATGCTACAAAACTTTCCCATTTCTCCCTTTTTATTAGGAAAGGAAAGTATTTTTTAAAAAGAAATTATATTTTTGCGCTCTTCCAAAACGCTCAGACATCACTTCTATTTGTCAAGCTGAGTCTAATGGTATAAAGCATTATGGAATATCAGGTTCTTTTCCTAGACAGGACTGATGAATGCTTTCAAATAAAGAATCAAGGAGAGGAGAATTGCATGATTTTTTAAAAGGATTCATCTAAAAAAATGGATTTTATTTCGCGTGCCTTACACGTAGCAAATACATACTTTCAAAAAATATTTCCCCATGCATTGAACCGAGCAAATATTTAAATTGAAAGAAGGAATCATAGCCTCTCTTGCTTCAGCTGAGTACACTGGATTTTGTTTTTACACGTTTTACATTTTCTCAATTTTCCACTCATCCTAAATGTTTAACGTATATTAATTATCATGTGATTTTTCTTTGATTTATTCTGGATTTTTTTGGACATTTTGCGAAGAGTTTGGTGGCAAATTGAAGTCACACGATCAAAAATACGAGCGAAAAAAAATCGTGTAAAAACAAAATCCTGTGTAAATACATCCTTCCAAAGATGGGATCGTTACTTCCCTTTCCTTAAACCGAAAAAATGCTCAAATTGGAAGAAGGATCCTGTTCGCTCTCGAATTCGAATGAGCAGTGACTCCTTTAGGGTGAGGGCTGCTTGGTTGATGGCCGGATCCTTCGGTTGAAAGATCGCCGGGACTCGAACGGTAGCTCGACTATAACGGGCGCAATCAACTCATAAGCCTTGAAATAGGCTGTTTGGCTTTGGCTGATACAATGCCACAATGGGGAAAAAATTGTCCATAACCCGAATAAATTCAATATCTTGGTTCGGTACGGGCGGATTGCGCTGAAATTTTGACACAAACCGTACATTTTTTGGGGAATCGTGCAAAGGTTATTAAGTTCACTGCACGTAGTTGTAAGACCTTGTTTTACCTTAATGCCCCTTATTTGTTGTGTAATTCGTCAAACTCGGAGTTACAAATAATCAAAAAAACATGACATATTTGCCCTCAAAGTTTGTCCAAGTCGTGCTATGTGAGCTCTGTCTATTGCACGATGCTGGAAATTGACGTCTTGCTGATTTAACCCCTCTTTCTTATATTTCTCTTACTAATAATCCCACATTACTAATCTGATATAGAATTTTCCAGGGAATCGAGTGGAGTTATTTTTGTCCACCACACGATCAAAGAAGCTAACACATTGCTCATTTTACCCCACGTTCTATTATTTTCTATCTTTTTTTTCCAAAATGCCAAGGTCTTTCGAAAAACATAACAAATAAGTTTCATAAGTGGGCCCGGAAAAGCTAGCCACTTACCTGCACAAATTGATAGTCAGAATCTGGGAAACTGAACAGCTACCGGAGGAGTGGAAGGACGGGGTTATATGCCCCATCTACAAGAAAAGCGACAAGCTGGAGTGTGAGAACTTTCGAGTGATCACCATCCTTGATGCCGCCTACAAAGGGATATCCCAGATCATCTTCCGTCGTCTGTCACCATTAGTGAATGAGTTCGTGGGAAGTTATCAAGCTGGCTTCGTTGACGGCCGCTCGACAACGGACCAGATCTTTACTGTACGCAAATCCTTCAAAAACGCATCATCTGTTCGTTGATTTCAAGGCGGCACACGACAGCATAGACCGCGTAGAGTTATGGAAAATTATGGACGAGAACAGCTTCCCTGGGAAGCTTACCAGACTGATCAAAGCAACGGTGGATGGTGTGCAAAACTGTGTGAAGATTTCGGGCGAACACTCCAGTTCGTTCGAATCGCTCCGGGGATGAGACAAGGTGATGAACTTTCGTGCCTGTTGTTCTACATTGCGCTAGAAGATGTCATGCGGAGAGCCGGGTGTATCAGCCGGGGTACGACTTTCAACAGATCCAGTCAATTTATTTGTTTCACGGATGACATGGACATTGTCGGCCGAATATTTGCAAAGGTGGCAGAACTGTACACCCGCCTGAAACGTGAAGCAACAAAAGTTGGACTGGTGGTGAATGCGTCAAAGACAAAGTACATGCTTGTGAGCGGAACCGAGCGCGACAGGGCCCGCCTGGGAAGCAGTGTTACGATAGACGGGGACACCTTCGAGGTGTTCGAGGAATTCGTCTACCTCGGATCCTTGCTAACGGTTGATAACAATGTTAGTCGTAAAATACGGAGGCGCATCATCTGTGGAAGTCGGGCCTACTACGGGCTCCAGAAGAAACTGCGGTCAAAAAAGATTCGCCACCGTACCAAATGTGTCATGTTCAAGAAAGACCGGTTGTCCTCTACGGACATGAAACATGGACGGACAATGCTCGAGAAGGACTTGCAAGCACTCGGAGTATTCGAGAGACGGGTGCTTAGGACCATCTTTGGCGGTGTGTAAGAAGACGGTGGCGGCGAAGAATGTACCACGAGCTCGCCAAACTCTACGGCGAACCCAGTATCCAGAAGGTAGCTAAAGCCGGAAGGGTACGATGAGCAGGACATGTTGCAAGAATGCCGGACAGCAACACTGCAAAGATGGTGTTCGCTTCCGATCCGGCAGGTACGAGACGGCGTGGAGCGCAGCGAGCGAGATGGGGAGACCAGGTGCAAAACGACTTGGCGAGCGTGGGGCGTATTCGAGGATGAAGAGATGCGGCCTCGAACCGTGTATTGTGGCGTCAAATTGTTGATTTAGTGTTATCTGTTTAGATGTAGACTAAATAAATGAATGAAGTTTCATTAGGGTAAAAAGAGGTTTTGCAGCTTCGTGCAGTGAACCACCTTTGCACGATGCCCCAAAAATCTCTGCGATTTGTGTCAAAATTCAGGGCAATCCGCCCGTACCGAACCGAAATATTGAATTTATTCGCGTTATGGATAATTTTTTGCCCATTGCGTCAATGGTTGAAACTAAATGAATGGACTCACAGAGAGATATGGTTTTTTATATGTGAAAGGTATGCAAAATTATGGCGTTCTTTCTTGGTGCTGGCGTGGTTGGCTGCTTTTTGGGTGTGGTTTATCTAGATGGTAGGCGTCTCCGAAGCATGTTGCGTATCTGCTGCTTGTAGGTTCTAATAACGATGTGGTGTGCAGGGAACGGGTATTTGTTAGTTGGCATGTGGAAATCGAGATACTCGGGGGTAAATACAATCAGAACGCTTCGCGTTGGCGCGAACAGAACCATATCGACTCTTGGCATCTGCCGGGCAAATAGATCCTTTGCAAGAAGAAATCATATCATATTCTGTTTTTGCTGGACCTTCTGTTATCCTTTGAAAGAAGGGATCCTTTGCAAGAAGAAATCATATCATTTCCAAGCAAATTCCCGAATTGGAAGAAAGGATCATATATTCCTTTGTATTGAACCAAGCAACTGTCTGAATTAATCAAAGGAACCATATCATCTTTTACCTTCTGCCAGGCAAATGCATCTTATAAATAAAGGGATCTCCTCTTCGTTTGCCTCTAACCGAGCAAATGCTTTAATTGAAAGAAGGAACTATATCATTTTCTGCCTTTTGCTGGACCTTCTGCCATGCTTTAAAAAAAAAGGATCTTTTCTTCCCTCGGCTTATACCAAGAAATTTCCTGAATTAGAAAAAGGAACCATATCGTCCTTTGTCATCTGCCAGGCAAAATCCTTTAAAAGAAGGAATTATATCTTCCCTTTCCTAGAACTAAATAAATTCATATGTTTCTCCCTTGTATTATGCCGGGCAAATGCATTATTGGAAATAAGAAATCGTATCTTCTTTTATCATAGCCCGGGAAAATTCATCCTATGAAGGAGGAAGCGGGTACTTTTTAGACTTATGCTCGACAAAGTGTGCTTTTACAGAATGTGAGAATCTACTTATAGTGAATATTTACAACATATGTTTACTGTTTACAATACATTTATTACACACATTTCCATACTTAGTTCTACACACCATTCACAACACTTTCGTACATCTGACACATCCATAAACAACAAGCATAAGTTTGACAAGACAAAGTACATTATATACAAGGTATCACATCTCCTTTTTTCTCCAGACCTAGCTATTCAATATATTCCTCGACGTAGTCATCAAATTTCATTGGTCTACGGGTGGTACGCTTTGGTCTGGTCTGGCTATCGTTCACTTCCAACGAATGGGTTGTATCGTCAATCGATGGATGACCCTGGACCATTGATTGAAGCGTGGGCGGGATCTGTGGGGAATAATAAATTTTTTACCACATACACCTACCTTATTGTTGTGTTATTCACACTATTTTTTTTTATACCTGTTGTGCTGGAATGACACCCGAACATTCACCAACCTCACCTTCAATTGGTTGATCAATTTTTTTCAAATGAGCTGTATTCCTCTGGAAAGTCTTTCCTGTCGCATCGCTCTGAATAGTCACATGAGATCCTTCTTTATCAAGAACTGTGTATTCTGCCTGTCCGTATGTCGTACTTAACTTATTCCCAGGAGTAAGATTTTGCATAAGAACCGTATCTCCTAACTCAATTCTCGATGCTTTAGCATGCCGATTAGCATTCTCCCGATCAACAGACCGATACTTTTGAATCCAATCACGATCTCGAAAGTCTTCACTTGATGGAGCTGTTTCTATATCCTTCAATGACGGTATTTTGGTTCTAATAGTCCGACCAGTTAGAAGCTCTGTAGGAGTTTTCCCAGTAGTTGAATGCGGAGTTGAGTAATACATCATTAAATAGTCATCCAAATCCTTACGCCAATTTCGCTTTAGAGCACAACTAATTTGTAGTCTTTTCAAGAGTGAACGATTTTGACGTTCTACTTCTCCATTCTGTTGAGGCCAATAAGGGTACTGTAGTTGAGAAAAATACCATGTAGCTGGCAATATTCGCTGAAATCCGTACTGACAAACTGCCTAGCATTGTCTAGCGTAATGGTTCTGGGAAAACCTAATCGCCGAAAAATACTACTAAGCCTTTCGACAGTATCACGTGCAGTAATTTTGGTCATGACTTCAACCTCCTTGTACTTGCTGAAGTAGTCGATTATTACAAAAGGTATTCACCAGATGGCAGAGGACCAAGAAAATCAATTGCCACATCAGTCCATGCTTCTGCTGGCAGAGGTCTACGACGCAATGGTTCAGGTTTTTGTGGTAACCCAACCAATCGACATCCTTCGCACAAAGAAACCCATTTGGTGACCTCTTTATCCATTCCCGGCCACCATACTCTTTCACGTAATCTTCGCTTCATTGCTGATTCACCTGGATGTCCTTCATGTGCTAATTGAAGAAATCTATTCCGCAATGATTTTGGAATCACCATTTTCTGTCCTCGTACCACCAGTTCTTCGACAACACCTAGTTCACTTTGAAATGGCTCATAAGATTTAGTCTCAGTATTGCTCCACCTTCCAGTTTGCAAACTTTCTCGCACTAACTTCAACTCATGATCCTTTTTAGTCTCGGTTTCAATCTCACTGATATCTATCGCTGTTGACTCCAGGATAGCCAAAACCAAGAATTTTTCTCTGCGACCTTCGTTGTCAGGTTCTGCAGGAAGATGATCAGTCAACCGAGACATTGGATCTGCAATGTTAGACTTGCCCTTCCTGTATTTCACCTCAAAAGTGAATGATTGTAACCTTAACACCCAACGTTCAATTCTTGGACAAGGCCTTGAAGTAGGAGAAAATATTCTTTCCAGGGGTTTATGATCAGTTTCAATTCAAATTTCCGTCCAATCAAATATGTTGAAAACCGTTCTACCGACCACACTAAAGCTAAAGCTTCCTTTTCAGTCTGGCAGTAACGTTGTTCTGTAGAAGACAAAGTTTTACTTGCATAAGCTATGACTAGTGGATTTGAGTCATCATATTGGTGTTTGTATTGCACCAATACTGCACCCATAGCTACAGGCGAAGCGTCCGCAACTACCCTAGTACGTAGTGAGTTATCGAAGAATTTCAGATGTTTTACGTTAGCTATCATATGCTTCAACTTTTCAAATGCATCTGTGTGTACCTCACACCATTTGAACGTAACTCCTTGATGAGTTAGTTCACGTAACGGAGCTGATATTGTTCCTAAATTCGGTAGAAATCTTCCCACATACGTGACCAATCCCAGGAAGCTTCTCAATTCCTCGGCGTCTTTAGGAACTCGAAATGCTCTTAATGTTGACACTTTATCATCCGCAGGTCGTATTCCGTCAATGGACACGTGATGCCCCAAGAAATCCAGCTCAGGAACTTTAAACAAGCATTTTCAAAATTCAGCAACACGTTGTGCTCTTTCAAAACATTCAGGACTCGCTTCAAGCAATGATCATGCTCTTCTTCATCCGAACCAAAAACAAAGATGTCATCAATGAAATTAATCACATTATCACAATTCGCTAGCAGCTGCTCCAAAATTTTCTGAAACATTTCAGGGGCACAAGATGTGCCAAACATCAAACGTTTATAACGGTACATACCACGATGGGTAATGAATGTTGTTATTAAGCGAGATGATTCTTCGAGTTCTATTTGATGAAAGGCATCTTTTATATCTAGTCGTGAAAAGAATTTGGCAGACTTCAAGCGAGGTAAAAAATCATCTATGGTTGGCATCAAATGATATTCACGCTTGACAGCTTTGTTCGCAAGCCTCATATCCACACAAAGTCTGAGATCACCGTTGTCTTTAACGATAACTACCAATGGAGAAACCCAGTCGCTAAACCCGTCCACTTTTTCGATTATGTCAGCCGATACTAGCTGATCAAGTTTGTCCTCAATTCGACCAAGCAGCGCCAGTGGTGGTCTTCTCTCATGTTGAACTATTGAGTCACAGTCAAATCGATAGGAATATGTAGTTTAATCCCTTTTATGGTCGGAAACGCAGTATTGCATACAATCTTCAACAAAAAAACAAAGCATAACATAAACAAGTTTAATACATATTGTTCTATAGGACCATAAATACTAACATACCTTACGAATACTAGCTTCTTGCTTAGGTAGACCCAGGCGCAAAACATTCAACTCTTTTGCAGTTTCTTTTCCAAGAAGTGGTTGATTTCCGTTATCAACTACATAGAAGCGAGCCTCACTACTAATCGGCTGACTATTATCAACCTCTATCACGACCGTGGAATCAAACATACCCAGCACTTTCATTGGTTTTGCCTCCATTCCATAGCCACGGAACTGATGATCCACTTTCGTAGTTGAATTTTGAATGACCACGCCTTGCGCTTTCAACCGTTTCCATGTTTCACCATCAATTATGTTTTTATTACTACCGGAATCGATCAGTATTTGCATCATTATTCCTCCTATTTTGATCCAGATGTATTCATCACCATCCCCAATAGCGAAAATGAAACTCTGGGGTGGCTCTTCAGTCTGTTCACTATCTTCCTGCTCTTCCGAAATATTTCTAACACGGTTGGTAGACCGCTGAAACGATCGCTGAGCCTCGCGTTGTACATGACCTGGTGGACGTATGGAACCCTTTGCATTGGCGGTTTTACACTTCTTTGCATAATGTCCTACTCGTTTGCAAAGATGACATTCCTTATCTTTTGCAAGGCATTTCGGATCATTTGAAAAATGTCCTTTTTTGCCACACCTCCCACACTCGGAATTATGAAATTTATTGAAACGACTAGAGTTTGCATGTAGACGGTTCACATCAAATGGCGTGCTTGACATTCCGGAAGGCCCAGCTACAATCATCTGACTAGCCTGGTATTTAACCGATTGGTGGGAAGCAACGATTTTGAACACATCGTCTAACTTCAATGAATCCTTCTGAAGCAATTTTTCCCGTAAATCAGGTGGAGCAAGTAAAATTATTTTGTCAATCACACAGATATCCCGACTTTCTTGAATAGACGAACCAAAGTTACATTTGTATGCTTGTTCGCGAGCTCTTAGCATGAATTTTTCTAAATTTTCATTAGTGTCTGGTTTTAATGTCCAGAAAACATGACGCTCCATGGATTCATGATGTTTGGGAGCAAAATATTCATTGAGCTTTTCCAATGCAACCTAGAATCATATAACCATAGTACCACAATACTGATTAAATTTAAATAATTCTACCTGATAAGGATCAATTCCGTTCTCAACATCCTCTGTAACATCCGCTTCAGGAATGGTTTGGAAAACGTCTTGAACATCCGTACCTGCTCTTGCTAGCAACAGATACTTTAATTTAGTTTTATCCTTTTCGCCGCATGCTGCGACAATGTAATCGAAATTCCTTTTCCATTTCATCCATTGCTCACGAACCTCATTGGGCGGCATCGACTTGAACAAAAACGGCTGGATTTCCCATCGATCCATAGTTCTGTAACAGAAGCATTAGTTTAATAACTAATTGCTGACGGCATTTAAGCCTAACCCTAAACTATAATTCTTTTTAATATTTCTCGCCTTTAATAGCAATATTCTCATTATACGATTACATTCGCCTTCGACGGCTACACTCGCCTTCAACGGCTGCATTCGCCTTTAATGGCTACATTCGCCTTAACGGCTACATACGCCTTAAACGGCTACATCTGTCTTATATTCACTTTATTTATACGGCACAAATACTTCTATCAACAACCGCCTTTAAAATTTAGCTTGTATCGCCTTCACCGGCATAATGTACTTCAATTAAAATAATCACCTTTTGCGTATATTTACCGTTCAGACGAATGAGATCGAGAATGAAATAATCTTTCTGCAGTTTCCTCTCTCTAATACATAATATTACGATATTTACCTGATTAATCGAAAAAAAAAACACCAAGCAAAAATAACACACAAAACGTTTCAAATCAACACTCGTTCTATATCTAATTTGCTTTACTATGGCCGAATTTTCTTCACGTTCAGTTCACCTTTCTCGTCGCCACTGTGAGAATCTACTTATAGTGAATATTTACAACATATGTTTACTGTTTACAATACATTTATTACACACATTTCCATACTTAGTTCTACACACCATTCACAACACTTTCGTACATCTGACACATCCATAAACAACAAGCATAAGTTTGACAAGACAAAGTACATTATATACAAGGTATCACACAGAGATGATTATATCTCCTTTTGATTCAACTTTACAAATCTGAAATGTATTGAACTGGAGATGCTCTTTTTTGTATAGAGAAAGCATTTCGTTGTTTTTGACAACATAGATTTAGAGCCTTCCATGCGTCAAGATGCGCGGCTACAAGGTAAGACCAATAAGACCAATAAGACTGTGCTAAGACGTTCTGGAAATCGACCAAAATTCTAAAATTCAAGCCTCGACCCGTTTCACCTTTGATCCCATTAAACGACAATGGCTCTAACGTTCTAAGCCTCTCTTGATAACTTTTGCAGTGAAGGTCGCCGAAATAGGTCTTCATTTTGTTAGCCCATACAATCTCGGACAGAACATCGTCAGTCCACACGAAGCATGCTAACAACATCCATCCTCCCCGAGCAGGAGAAATTAACTCAACCAAGAAAAGCCTCTTTAATAAAGAAGAAAAAAAAATTAACTCAATAATACCTCATTCTGTTATTGATACCACACTCTGTTATGAACTAGCCTTGCACAAGAGGTAAACTACCAAAAAATATTACTAAAAAACTCAAAACGTAGCTATTTGAAATAGATGGTATTTGCCATAATAATTTGTGTCGTTTTATTAACATTGAGCAAACTGCTCGGAGGCCAACTGAATCAAGAAGTCGAATAGTTGTTCCCAGTTGGATGAACTTTGAGTCTCTAACCGTGGAATTAACATGACTCATCGGTCGCTGAAGCCACTCGACTGGCTTTCAATCGGGGACATCACAATCCTTACGCTTACATCGCGGGCGAAAACCAAACGTTGCAAATAAATATATTTGCGTTTGCTTTCACGTCACTTCTGATTCTGGTTATTTTTCCTTTATTTCGGCCATTTTTGAGGATGGTGTCCTCCAAGGTTGATCCGACAATCCGATACGAACTTTCTTCAAAGTGCAAAACTCAATCGTAACTAGCAAATTTGATAGCGCGGCGGAGGGAGATGATGCAATTAATTTGAACGGATGGAATCACTAACAGCAGCTAAGCTACCACGCTAAACCCAATGCCGCCGAAACAATCCATTTTCGCAATTAACTCTTTCTTTCTATAAAATGCTGGTCCTGAGAAGAACCAATTTTATTTTCTCAATGCTAAGTTTTCCAATAACTCACTGTATCCAAACGCTTGTCAGCACCTTGCGTTGAATTTGTCCGACCGCCACTTGATGATTTTTCGCTAAGCCTCCACCATTTGGAATTAATTTTCAGCATTGCCACTGCTATCCACGCTTTCATGCTGCTGTGTCCGCTCCGCTGCATCAAATTTTGTCGAACCGCTTATTCCGCTCTTTCCGCGGAATCCCGAGCAATATAGCTCGCGCGCGCCGGAAAGCAGCTTTCTTGTATTCAATCAATTAGGCCCGTTAGCCCCGCCCCTTTGTGATCTCTATGGTTGTAAATATAATGTGCACTCATAACGATTATTGAAGGGGCGGGGCTAATGAAATTACTTCATTAGATATAAGAAAGCTGCCTTCCGGCGCGCGCTAGCCATTTTGATCGAAATTCCGCAGCAGACAACTGACCGTTCGGAGAATGACAAATTCTAAGAATCTAATTTGGTTATGAGCTGTTGGTTATTTCAGATGCGTATTGTTGCGAAGAGTAACAACAGAAATTTGACTCAAGACGAAGTTTCTTTATATCACCAAACATTATCTCTTGGCATCTGTCTGTCCGAGCGACGTTCACCGATGGGTGGTTGCTGTAGATAGTTTCCACAGAGGTGGCGTCTTCATTGATTTTATACAAAAGAAGGTTGATCCGACTATCCGAAATAAACTTTCTTCAAAGTACAAACCCTAGCAGCACACATGTTCCACATAGGTTATTGCAACATATATGTGACCGGATTTAGTCACAATCAAGTTGCTGCAACCATTTTTGTCCAACTTGTGCTGTTCGGGAAACTCAATCGTAAATAGCGAATTTGATAGCGCGTCGAAGGGAGATGATGCAGTAAATTTGAACGGATGGAATCTCTAACAGCAACCAAGCTACCATGCAAAACCCGATGCCACCGAAACAGTCCATTTTCGCGATTAACTCTTTCCATAAAATGCTGGTCCTGAGAAGAACCAGTTTTGTTTTCCCAATGCGCCTTCTGTCCAATAACTAACTGCATCCAATCGCTAGTCAACAACTTGCGTTGCAACTGTCCGATCGCCACTTGATGATGTTTCGCTAATGGCCCGTTTACATATAGGCTAGTTCTAGCGGACAATGCACTGTCCGACAATACTAGCTCGATATTAGCATAATGTAAACACTACTAGCACATGACAATTCCTGTTTACATTATGCTAATTTCGCGCTAGTATTGTCGGACAATGCATTGTCCGCTAGAACTAGCTCATATGTAAACGGGCCTTAAGCCTCCAAAAGTAGAAATAAATTTTCAGCATTGCCACCCACTCCTTCGTGCTGCTGTGTCCGCTCCGCTGCATCGAATGTCGAACCGCTCTCTGTTGAATCCCGATCAAAATGGCTCGCGCGCGTCAAACAGCAGCTTTCTTGTATTTAATAAATTAAGCCCGTTAGCCCCGCCCCTTTGTAATCTGACATGGGTGTGAATATAATGTGCACTCATAACGATTAATGAATGGGCGGGGCTAATGGAATTACTTCATTAAATATAAGAAAACTGCTTTTCAGCGCGCGCGAGCCATTTCGATCGGGATCCCGCAGACAACGGACCATTCGGAGAATGACAAATTCTAAGAATCCTATGAAATTTTCTCGCAAGATTCTGAATTTGATTATGAGATGTTGTTTATCCAAAATGCGTATTGTTGCGAGGAATAACAGCAGAAATTTGACTCAAGACGAAGTTTTTTCATATTACCAAACATTATCTCTTGGCATCTGTTTGTCCGAGCGACGTTCACCGATGGGTGGTTGCTGTAGATAGTTTCCACTGAGGTGGCGTCTTCATTGATTTTATACAAAAGAAGGTTGATCCGACTATCCGAAATAAACTTTCTTCAAAGTGCAAAACTCAATCGTAAATAGCGAATTTGATAGCGCGTCGGAGGGAGATGAAGTGAATTTTAATGGATGGAATCACTAACAGCAACCAAGCTACCACGCTAAAACCGATGCCACCGAAACAGTCCATTTTCGCAATTAACTCTTTCTTTTTATGAAATGTTGGCCCTGAGAAGAACCAATTTTCTTTTCCCAATGTTCCTTACTAACTGACACCACAATTTGTAATAAATTTTCAGCATAGGCACTGGCGGTGCGGGATCGCCACAGTGCTATTTTTATGGTCAACCCTCTCTTAATATGAAATGCTGGTTCGTTGAGGTTGAATGATCTGCAGCAACACATCGAGCACTACCACCAATGCGATGGATTTCCTTTGAAAATGTTATTAGCGCCTCCGTGATGCTATATCCGCTCCGCTGCGATCGCTTTGATGCGTGCGCTCTGCTTAAAATCTTGTTCAAACTGAGGATTAGATCCAAACCTGCAAGTGATTGATTTTTGATGTCTGTGCTAGTGATGCATGTACGTGATTGATTAGTTTACCTATTTCCAAACTTTTTATCAATTATCGATAATAAATAGTTAAAATATAATATTTTCATATAAATACAAATAAGCGTTGACTCATCCTTGATCGAATGGTCCTAAAAAATTGAAAATCCATCGAGAAACGGCTTAGATATTAAAGTTTAAAGTCTATCATATTTTCGTGACGGTCCCCGATTTTCGCAATCGTAAAGTGTACCCCAATATAGAAAACACAGACGTAGTCCTACGTCAAAATAATATGCGCAATACTTCAGACATAACATACTCTATTACTCTCTACTCTTTACTACATACTCTGTTACTTTTACATATTACGATACCAAACACATCACAAATTATTATTCGTTTGGTATTGAAATACTTAAGCTTGTTATGCCTAAAGTATTTTGCATAATCATTTTTAGTATTATTGTTTGGTATTTTACCTCTTATGCAAGGCTATTTCATTCCAATTTCTGTTATCGAGGTCGTCGCTCCTGCTCGGGTCTCAACGACTTTTTGGATGAGTTGGAGATCTCAGCAGGCCTATATCAACTCATCGAAAACATGAAGGCCCCAGCCTTTGACAGCATTCTGAAATAGTGGAGTGGCCTAATGAGGCTGACCTGAGAAGCACAACTATCTTGGCCTGACCCTTGACAGCAACCTCGTTTTCCGGGAACAGGTTGATAAGACCGTCGGTCGTCATTGTCCCTGACAAATAGGTTTGCTGTCTACAAGCAAATCATCCTCCCCGTGATCTTATAAGGCATGCCGGCCTGAAAGAGCTGCGTCAAAACGCACCATCTTAAATTTCAATGGGTCCAAAACATATTCCTCCGGATGATTATGAGCACCCCACCGACGGCAAGAACATCTGAAGTCCACAGACTGGCATGGATAAAAACCTTACATGAACGCTTTGGCGAGTGTTAAGAGACGTTAGGGTCCGTTGCTTCTGGGTTGAAAGTTTACATAATTTTTGGCACAATTTTTTTTATTTTTTTATATTGTTATTTTTATTTTATTATATTATATTGTTATCATTATGTATCATCGTGTTAGCCAAAATGGTAACTTGTTTTAAAAACCTGGCTGTTAATAACTGTGAAAGTGCTGAATCAGCGAGGCGGCAATGTCCCAGTGGACGATATAATACCAATAAGAAGATGGAGAACAAAACATGAAGGTTTGATTGAAACGTGGATGAATATCATTAAACTGACCCAAAATTATTTATCAGATCGTACTCTGCAAAGATCGAAATCTGATAGATTACCTGCGAGAGTGGGTTCCAATTTGACTAGCGAAGTTAAATATTTTGGACTTATGCTAGATCAAAAATAAACTTTTTTTTTCAAATTGATCTTTAGTTTGAATATCGGGCAAATAAAAAACACAAATTCAACCCTTTGGCAAAACCAAGGCCTGAAAGTTCATCCGGTAATGCTGCGAGTGACACCACACTACCGCAAATCCCGCTCATATTAGTGGTGGAATCAAAAGGCATGACCGGAGATACTCTCTTCTATAGCGATATTCGACTCCGTTGATTGTCTCTCGATTGACGCGAGAGCTCAACTATTGGATAGTCATATATCCACCATCACCAACCAAGCAAGATATAGAATTTGTAATCAACAGGATGGCAATTTAGTGCCGGTAAAAGACAACACGAGCTACGACGGACTATCGTTGGGGCTCTTGCGTCGAAATTTGTATTTTGTCAGTGTCAAATTGAAGCTAACATCGGACGTTGCTAACAATCGAACGGTAATACCTACTCCAAATCAGACCGTTATATGAGGAATCATAATGGTTACATGTCGCATATAGCACTGTTGGTTGGAATTTCGATTTACCTCTACCAGGTGTTTAAGGTGCAAACCAAATTAGTTTACATTGCGCGAACGATTTTGTTGTTAATGATCCTGATGTGGCACAAACCGATTGCACGGTGAAACAAAACAACGAGGTACCTTATTCTGATGTGAAGTTTCAAGTGAACCATGGAGCGAGAGATGTGTTCTGGAATACGAAGAATAACTTGAAGTTTTTTTACGATGTTACTTTTGTCGATGATGGGAAGGAGTTTGATGATGTCATATGCTTACCTCATTCAGCTGAAATATTTTCTGCATCGTGATTGCGTCTAGGGCAGTGGGAAAAGGAGCTCAGTTGACCGACGGCATTTCAATCTGACATGAATGAATAATTTCAATGTGCAAACCTGTTATTGTGAAGCCTTTGGCAAGGTCGGAATCATTTTGTTTATCCAGCGATAATTGTGATGATTGTGTGCGAAAGGATGATTAATTATTATCTCGCGGTTTACTAGCATGACCATTTTGTATTAAATTCTACAAGAACTGAATGAGTATCATAGTTATTAGTCGTAAATTGTGCCGTCTAACAGCAAATCACTGTTTTTCGATGTTTCTGCATTCATTTTTCCATATAAACTTCCAATGAGTTTATCACCGCCCAAACATCGACCGATTTGTTTGTCCAGAGCATCAGTGCATCAAATAGAACCGAATAAGAGGGCGGCCCATCAAAATAGTAGTTTGTGCAAGTAGTTGCAAAAAGATGATTTTTTCAGCACGAGTTGTACGTGGCTTGCCGAGTTGGATAAATACTTCTTTTTCTTCTTCTTATTGGCATTACATCCCCACACAGGGACAGAGCCGGCTCGCAGCTTAGTGTTCATTCAGCACTTCCACAGCTATTAACTGCGATGTTTCTAAGCCAAGTTACCATTTTTGTATTCGTATATCATGAGTACTTTTATGCCCAGGGAAGTCGAGACAATTTCTAATCCGAAAATTGCCTAGACTGGCACCGGGAATCGAACCCAGCCGCCCTCAGCATGGTCTTGCTATGTAGAAAAATCGAGTTTTGCAACTAGTTGCACACGCTATTTTTTCAATGACGAAAAATGGGGTTTAATATGATAAATCTGTTTAGTCTAATTTAATCCACAGATCATTCTTGCCAATAAATTGTGTTGCAGCAGCGAACAATCAGAGTCCATGATATCGTGCCAAATTGTATGTCTCGACAAGCCAGGAGCGATAGATGAACTTGCTTTTGGAAAATGTTGATGTCATATTGATCAAACTATTTCATTTATTACGGGGCGCAGAGAATACACTATTTGAGCACTTACCCAAGCTTATTCAGCAAAATGAAGTCATGCAACTACTGCTCTGATGTTGGTTTTTCATTAAAGCTCCCAAATGAGTGCTATAATGGATTTTGTGGATAATGGATAATGTTCAGAATTCAAGGAGCAGTTCTCCTATATGAAACAAAGTTGGCATTTATACGATCGCGCATCACTCAAGAATAGACAGCCCAACTTTTGCTAATTTATATTCGTTTTCTTCTTCTGTTTACGAGAAAAAATGTTATGATGAAACTGGAATACTTTGAAGACCAATGCATAATCTGTTTGATGAACAATTTGCAATTTCGTACAATTTGCATGAAATTTTTCAATTATGACGGTATAATATGCCCCCCTAAGGCAATACATATGATAACTTTTTACTTTTCAACGCAATTTATGCAAACTTTGTGTTATTTGGTAGTAAAAAAAGTCGCAAATGCATTGCCTGTGAGTAGTCATATAAAAATATTACTCAGAACACGCAATAAAGCTTTTTTGAAAAGTCGCCCCACCGTAACCAAAGACGTTTTATTTTTTAGTTAGTATTTTATCTATCCCATAAGAAAAAGGTTACAAATCATTTTGTGCTTGACATTAAAAAAACAACATAAGTCCATTTAAGCAGGTGTGAATAACATTTCAAAATTTTCCAACTGCTGCGCTTGTGTCCAGTTGGTAAGGGCATATCGTCCTACCTACACTATGGCGATTTGACCAGTGAAACAGTTTTTCGAAAAACGTTACATTTTTGAAGATAGAAGTAATTTTATATCATATTAACCACTGAGAAAAGTTATTTTGTTGCCTAACTGAGTGTTCGAGTTCAAGTTTTGCGGGCAGTATGCTAGCGTCACTCCAGCAAATAAACACTAAAAGTTACATCAAAACTGTAACTTTTGGTATTTATCTATTATTTTTATTATGTAATACAAAAATACTTCCACATTCACATAGTATGGTGGTTTTATAAATATTTAAGGGTAGTACCCTTAGTTAGTTATAGTTTTCTAGAAATCAAAGTGGAGCGTTTTGGCCAGGTGGGGTGCATTATACCGTCTTACCCTAGTATCAAAGTTGGCATTTGTATGACCGTGCATCATTCAAGAACAGACAGCCATTTTTTTGCTAATTTATATTTGTTTCCTTCTTCTATATACGATGAAAATGGTGTTATGATGAAACTGGAATACTTATAAAATGAAAACACAAACTTTCCGATGAAATCGCATCAGAATGTTTATAATTTTTTGGCGAGACAAAGTTCGCCGGGTGCTAGTATTAGTGGGAAAGACGGCTTTGGCAGGTTTTGTTCTACAGTCCCTTCCCGATTTTGGCAACACGACCGGATTTTAAAGTTGCCAAAATGGGGATGTTGCCAAAAACGGAAAAAAAATTTCATACAAAATTTCATTTTTTTTTTGTTTGCATGATTGAAGCTAAATACGTAGAAAATGTACTACAAAGTATGTGGAGTGTGTTTAAGTGATGCACGTGCATTATAATTGACATTTTTGCGATATTATTCATAACTCAGAGTTTGTAGTTCGAACAAAATCAAACGATAATGTATCTAATTAGCCAATTTCATAATACAAATTGAATGATGAATAATATTTGAAAATAAAAATAGCGTCGGCCACGTCCTTACATAAATTTGTGGTGTTAAAAAAAACGTTTCTTCTGGTCAGTGTGATTGAGAGTAAAGTTCTGTACAATTTTCGCTGACATTATGGAAAAAATGAACGCAAAGCATAAGACATTCCATTGTTTTAGAAAATGGTAACGGAAATCTGCATTCTGCAAATTGGTCAAGCCAAGTGTATCCAATATAGTGTGAGTATGGGTTAACTACACTCGACTACAGTTCACTTTCATTATTATGTGTACTTGGGCTCACTTGACCTCCGATAACGATACCAGCAGACAAATTCGGAGACGCAACGTGGCAGAAAACCCGAGCAAAGTCTGAAAACTTAATGAGAGCATATAGAAAACATATTTTGATATTGATATCAAATCGAAATCATAATTTGTTTTCAAATATGAATCATCATGACTGATTACATATTTTGATCTCATTTTGCTGTTGATTTCTAAATTGTATGATCTGACATCAAACTGTGTACTTATTTTGTTATCAGAACCAATATCAAAATTAGATTCGATGTCACAGTAAGATTTTTCTGCTGTAAATTTTGATCTTTTAACCGTTAAAACGACCAAAAGGATATCAACCTGAGTTATCAAAATTAGGCGATTTCACAACAACAAAATTAGTTATCGATTTGCTCTCAAGCATTGCTCGGGAAGCGTACGTACTTTGGACTCCAAAAAAACAATCCGATCGAATAGAGTTCGCCGCCGTACCAAACAGACTCCCTTATTAAACAGGTGGCGCTGGGGCCCTCCTTAGCCGTGCGGTAAGATGCGCGGCTACAAAGCAAGACCATGCTGAGGGTGGCTGGGTTCGATTCCCGGTGCCGGTCTAGGCAATTTTCGGATTGGAAATTGTCTCGACTTCCCTGGGCATAAAAGTATCATCGTGCTAGCCTCATGATATACGAATGTAAAAATGGTAACCTGGCTTAGAAACCTCGCAGTTAATAACTGTGGAAGTGCTTAACCTTAGTAAGATGTTGGGGTCAATATGACCCAAAACGAAACTTCAAAGTAGAATAACTTTTTACCTGATAATCCGATCGTTCTGAAATTTCTTGACTTTTAATATTTTGTGGAAATGAAGCATCTGACATGAAAAAAGTATTTTAAGGTGCAACAGGAACGACCCCACAAAAAAAGTTACGAATAAGATGTTGGGGTCATATTGACCCAGAAATGTAAATGCTTATAAAACAGTCAAATTATAATCGAATTACAAAGTTTATATACCGTTCTAAAGATAAACTCATCAATTGTGTGGCTATGTATCGATATGCTGGTTCTGGAGACAATGGCCACCGGGAAACGACTTCCACGGGGACCTTGTCGGTCATATAAGGGGAACAAAAAAATCGCTCCATATATGCCATTCGATCGCTAATTCTTCATATATTCTCTTAAAACGGTAATGTATAATCCATGAGAGGGCTTCCGACGAAAGTGGCCACTCCTGGTACATGCAAGGTGCCCCCGGGGAACACGCAGGAGGGGACATTTCCGTGCGGCGGCTCTTTTGTCATGATTTTCCACCAAACAGATGGTTTTGCGCTTGAAATCGCTAAATGACCACATTGGCCACTCCTGGTACATGCAAGGCGCCCCGGGGAACCCACAGGAGGGGACATTTCCGTTTTAGCACCAAAATATGCCGTGCGGCGGCTCTTTTGTCATGATTTTCCACCAATCAGATGGTTATGCGCTTGAAATCGATAAGTGACCACATTGGCCACTCCTGGTACATGCAAGGTGCCCCCGGGGAACCCGCAGGAGGGAACATTTCCGTTTTAGCACCAAAATATGCCGTGCGGCGGCTCTTTTGTCATGATTTGCCACCAAACAGATGGTTATGCGCTTGAAATCGATAAATGACCACATTGGCCACTCCTGGTACATGCAAGGTGCCCCGGGGAACCCGTAGGAGGGGACATTTCCGTTTTAGCACCAAAATATGCCGTGCGGCGCCTCTTTTGTCATGATTTTCCACCAAACAGATGGTTATGCGCTTGAAATCGATTAACAACCACATTGGTCACTCCTGGTACATGCAAGGTGCCCCCGGGTATTCCTTATGAGAGGACATTTCCGTTTTAGCACCAAAATATGCCTTGCGGCGTCTCTTTCGTCATGATTTTCCACAAAATAGATTATTATGCGCTTGAAATCGATAAGTGACCACATTGGCAACGCCTGGAACCAATGAGGAGCCCCCAGGGAACCCGCAGAAGGGGACATTTCCATTTTGACACCAATATAAGCCGTGTGGCGGCCCTTTTGATGTTTTCCCATCGAACAGATGGACGTGCGCTCGAAATCGATAAGTGACCACATTGGCTACATTTGAAACCTATGAGGCTCCCTCGGAGAACACGTAGAAGATGACATTTCCATTTTTACACCAACATATGTCATGCGGCGGCTCTTTCGTCGTGATTTTCCTCCAAATAGGTGCCCTCGAAATCGATTATTGACATATTGTCCACCCTTAGAACCTATGAGGTGCCCCCGGGAGCCCGTAGAAGAGTACATTTCCATTTTAACACCAAAATATGCCGTGCGGTGGCTCTTTCTTTGTTATTTTCTACCAAACAGATGGTCATGTGTCTGTGATGATTCCTTCGAACAGCTCTCCAAGGATTTTCTATTCCGCTTCTCGATATTACCATTAGTCGATGGTCCCTTCAATATCGACTCATAGAAGTTTGAGGTTTTCACCGATCGCCGTGGACAATGATATGAAAACCCAACATTTTGATATAAAAAAATCTCTCCTTCTGTGAGACTCCTGCGGGTACCTTGTAGGTTGTAGATATTAAGTTCAGAATGAATGACCTATTTGATAGAAAAAAAAACAAGATTAATCTACCTAGTGGTGATGGTGCCTTTATCGTTCGTTCAAAAGGGTTGAGAAATATATAAGAAAAGTTTAATATAACACTAATAGGTAGGTAGCTCTTATTGTTCATATTTGTTTATTTGCATTCTAAAACTTTCTGCTGAACACAACTTATTGCAAGCCAATCGGATGAGCATAAGTGCCAGAAAAGTTATTTTCCCATGTAGCTGCTGAAATTAGTATTTTGGCCATAGCTTCGGAGCCCATAGTCCGATCTGGCCAATTTTCAATAGGAAACAATAGGGCAGGATTTTCGTCGAATGCTATTTTTCATTTATTATCAGACTAAGGCCGGAGTGGCCTGTGCTGCACATAAAAGTCTTCTCCATTTAGCTCGGTCCATGGCTGCACTTCGCCAACCACGCAGTCTGCGGAGGGTCCGCAAATCGTCCTCCATCTAATCGATCCACCTTGCCCGCTGTGCACCTCGCCTTCTTGTTCCCGTCGGATCGTTGTCGAGAACCATTTTCACCGGATTACTGTCCGACATTCTGGCCACGTGCCCGGCCCACCGCAGTCTTCCGATTTTCGCGGTGTAAACGATGGATGGTTCTCCCAACAACTGATGCAACTCGTGGTTCATTCGCCTCCTCCACGTACCGTCCGCCATCTGCACCCCACCATAGATGGTACGCAACACTTTCCTTTCAAAAACTCCCAGTGCGCGTTGGTCCTCCACGAGCATCGTCCAGGTCTCATGCCCGTAGAGAACTACCGGTCTTATAAGCGTTTTGTAGATAGTCAGTTTGGTACGGCGGCGAACTCTATTCGATCGGAGCGTCTTACGGAGTCCAAAGTACGTACGATTTCCAGCCACTATGCGCCTCCGAATTTCTCTGCTGGTATCGTTATCGGCGGTCACCAGTGAGCCCAAGTACACGAATTCTTCAACCACCTCGATTTCGTCACCACCGATAGAAACTCGTGGTGGGTGGCTTACATTGACCTCACTTAAGCCTCTTCCTATCATGTACTTCGTCTTCGACGTATTGATGACTAGTCCAATCCATTTAGCTTCGCTTTTCAGACTGATGTAGGCTTCCTCCATCCTCTCAAAGTTAGGTGCCATGATATCAATGTCGTCGGCGAAACCAAAAAACTGGACGGACGTGAAAATCGTACCACTCGTGTCAATCCCTGCCCTTCGTATTACTCCCTCCAAAGCGATGTTTAATAGCAGACACGAAAGACCATCACCTTGCCGTAACCCTCTACGCGTTTCGAAGGGACTCGAGAATTCCCCTGAAACTCGAACTACGCACATCACTCGATCCATCGTCGCCTTGATCAACCGTATCAATTTATCCGGAAATCCGTTTTCGTGCATTAGCTGCCATAGCTGGTCCCGATCGATTGTATCATATGCGGCTTTGAAGTCGATAAATAGATGATGTGTGGGCACGTTGTATTCGCGGCATTTCTGCAATACCTGACGTATGGCGAACATCTGGTCTGTGGTAGAGCGTTCACCCATAAATCCCGCCTGGTACTGCCCCACGAACACTCTTGCAATTGGTGGTAGTCAGCGGCATAAAATTTGGGAGAATACCTTGTAGGCGGCGTTCAGCAATGTGATTGCGCGGTAGTTTATGTTACGATCCAGCTTATCGCCCTTTTTGTAGATGGGACACACGACACCTTCCATCTACTGCTGCGGCAGAACCTCATCCTTCCAAACCTTGGTAATCACCCAGTGCAGCGCTCTAGCCATTGCCTCACCACCGTGTTTAAACAGCTCTCCTGGTAGTTGGTCAACTCCAGGGTCTTTGTCGTTTTTCAGCCGGCCGATCTCCTCCTGGATTTCCTGGAGATTCGGAGCCGGAAATCGCATGTCCTGCGCGCGTGCTCCTAGGTTCATTACCATACCACCACCGTTGTCTGCCATATCGCCATTCAGGTGCTCTTCGTAGTGCTGCCGCCACCTTTGGATCACCTCACGCTCGTTTATGAGAAAGTTCCCGTTTATGTTCTTACACATATCGGGCTGTGGCACGTGGCCCTTACGTGAACGGTTCAATTTCTCATATAACTTTCGTGCGTTATTAGCGCGGTACAGTTCCTCCGTCTCTTCACGGTCTCGATCTTCCTGCTGGCGCCTTGTCCTCCGGAAAATCGAGTTTTGTCTGTTCCGCGCCCGTTTGTATCGTGCCTCGTTCGCCCTCGTGCGGTGTTGCAGCAATCTCGCCCATGCTGCATTCTTCTCCTCAACTAACTGCTCACATTCGCCGTCATACCAGTCGTTTTTCTGATCCGGAGCCACCGTGCCTAGTGCAGCGGTTGCGGTGCTTCCAATGGCGGATCGAATATCTCTCCAGCCATCTTCAAGAGATGCTGCGCCTAGCTGCTCTTCCGTTGGGAGTGCCACTTCCAGCTGCTGCGCGTAGTCTTGGGCTAGCCTACCGTCTTGTAGCCGCCCAATGTTTAGCCGCGGCGGACGACTCCGACGCGTGTTGATCACCGTCGAGAGTTTTGAGCGCAGGCATACTGGTCAGATTCAATATTCGCACTGCGGTAAGTGCGGACGTTCGTGATGTCGGAGAAGAATTTACCGTCGATTAGAACGTGGTCGATTTGGTTTTACTTGATTAGGTGATTTCCATGTGGCCTTGTGGATATTCTTGCGGGGTAAGAAAGTGTTTCGGACTACCATTCCGCGGGAGGCTGCATATGCTATTTACTGCGAGCAATTCGGTTGAGGAAAAGTTCCTAAAAAGTGAGTTAGATTTAGTGTGCACAGACACTTTCAATGAATTCTTCACGGCACTCCACAATTACCGAAATTGGGCCTGGGGTTCCCCCGGGTTGATATTAGATTTCAAGAGCATAACCAACTATTTGATGGAAAATTATAGTGAAAGAGCCGCTGCACGGCATGTCTTTAAGGGCCGATGTCCACGTAAAGTTTTTTCACGCTGCTTGCACGCCGCGTTCACGCAAGGTACCCAGCATCAAATGGAGTAATGCACACGTAAACGTGTGCACGACTACATTTGATGCCGGATACCTTGCGTGGACGCGGCGTGCACGCAGCTTGAAAACACGCTACGTGGGCATCGGCCCTAAGTAAGAGTAAGAGTAAGCACGGAAATGTCCTCTCCTATGAGCTCCACGGCGGTACTTCATAGGTTCCAAAATGGAAAATGTGGTCACTTATTCATTTCGGTATAAAAACGGAAATGTCACCATCTACGGGTTTCCCGAGGGCATTTCATTGGTTCCAAGAGTGGCCAATGTGGTCACTTATCGATTTCAAGCGCATAATCATCTATTTTGTGGAAAATCATGACGAAAGAGCCGCCGCACGACATATTCTCCGAGGGAGCCTCATAGGTTTCAAATGTAGCCAATGTGGTTCAAGAGTGGCCAATGTGATCACTTATTGATTTCGAGCGAATAACCATCTCTTTGGTGAGAAAACACACCGAAAGAGTCGCCGCTCGGTATATTTCGGTGTTAAAACGAGTTCCCTGGGGGCCCCTGGTAGACTCCAAGAGCGGCCAATGTGGTCAATTATCGATTTCAAGCGCATAATCTCATGACGAAAGAGCTGCCGCACGGCATATTTTGGTGTTAAAACGTAAATGTCCTCTTTTACGGATTCCCCGAGGGCACCTTATAGGCTCCAAGAGTGGCCAATGTGGTCACTTATCGATTTCGAGCGCATAATCATTTATTTTATGGAAAATCATGATGAAAGAGCCGCAGCACCGCACATGTTGGTGCCAGAACGGAAATGTCCTCTCCTACGGGTTCCCCGGGGGCACCTTGCATATACAAGGAGTGACCAATGTGATCATTTATCGATTTCAAGCGCATGACCATCTGTTTGGTGGAAAATCATGACAAAAGAGCCGCCACACGACATATTTTGGTGTTAAAACGGAAATGTTCCCTTTTACGGGTATCCCAAGGGCACCTCATAGGTTTCAAGGCTGGCCAATGTGGTCAATTATCGATTTCGAGCACATAATCATCTATTTTGTGGAAAATCATGACGAAAGAGTTATCGCACGACATATTTTGGTGTTAAAACGGAAATGTCCCCTTTTACGGGTTTCACGGGGGCACCTCATAGGCTCCAAGAGTGACCAATGTGGTCAATTATCGATTTCAATCGCAAAACCATCTGCTTGGTGGAAAATCATGACGACAGAGCCGCCGCACGGCATATTTTGATGCTAAAACGAAAATGTCCCTTCCTGCGGGTTCCCCGGGGGAACCTTGCATGTACCAGGAGTGGCCAATGTGGTCACTTATCGATTTCAAGCGCATAACCATCTGTTTGGTGGAAAATCATGACGAAAGAGCCGCCGCACGGCATATTTTGATGCTAAAACGGAAATGTCCCCTCCTGCGGGTTCCCCGGGGGCACCTTGCATGTACCAGGAGTGGCTACTTTTATGTTCCCCTTATATGACCGACAAGGTCCCCGTGGAAGTCGTTTCCCGGTGGCCATTGTCTCCAGAACCAGCATATCACCACATAGCCACAAAATTGATGAGTTTATCTTTCTAACGGTATATAAACTTTGCAATTCGGTTATAATTTGACTGTTTTATAAGCATTTACATTTCTGGGTCAATATGACCCCAACATCTTATTCGTAAGTTTTTTCTAATATCCGAAGAAGGTTAATGAAGTGTGGTGATGTAATGCCAATAAGAAGAAGAAGAACGGTAGTCCTCCTTGGACACGAGTCCTGGACAATGCTTGTGGAGGACCAACCCGCACTTGGAGTAAAAATTGTTCCATACAACGATCCGACAGGCACAAGAAGGCGAGGTGTGCAGCGATCAAGATGGATCGATCAGGTTGAAGAACATTTACGGACACTCCGTAGACTGCGTGACTGGTAACGTACAGCAATGGACGGAGACAACTGTTAATGTACAGCAAAGGCCAATCCGGCCTTAGGCTGAATAAGTAATAATAAAACCACATGTGACGCATCACTCGCTTATCGAAGCAGCTAGAAACACGCCAGCGATCTCATGGGAACTTCACAGGAGGTACTCCACTTCTGAAACTTCGCCATCACAAACAGAACACTCGAGAGCAAGCATTAGAAGTGTGAGTGAGCATTGTGAGCATTGATCTATTGCAATCGTAGCATCCACAGCCATTGAGTGAACTGCCTCGCTCAGATGGACGCCAAACCACAAGTAGGAGCGATCGTTGCTGTGATAAACAATGAGCAACACCGTCTAACAAACCAAGCCGTGGTGAGGTGTCCATGTAAGCTACGATTTTTGCATTCGTACCCCGCTTGCTCTAGTACAAATGAAGCCAATCAATCAAACCACATCATGCGTTCTGCTTTATTCGCTCTTTTTTCAAGGTGATAAGATAGCCGAGAGGAAGTATCAACGCCTCCCATTCAGTGTGCTGAGTTCCAGACTCTAAGAGGTCTTCATTTTTAGAATGCTTGAATGGCTTCTTCTAATAACGCACCGTAACGACGCTCATTGTTGTGTTACCAAGCTTCACTCAATTGGTGAGCGTCGAAGATCATTAAACGGTGAATCATCGAACGTCCAATTTCAAAGCTCTTAGGAAGCTCATAATTTGCCCCGCGGCAGAACATCAAGTTGGCTTAGAAACCCGATTTTTTATCATGATCTGATTTTTTTCAATGCCTGCTCGAGAGCCTTACATGTTACCAAACTCTTACCATTACTGTTGAACTGTTGGCAAGCATGCTGGAATCAAAAGGCTCGTTATGCAATTGACACATCAGGAAACTGGAAAAGCCAACAGTGTTCTGATATTAATCGCTAGGCAAATTTGCAAACAATAAGACTCTTTGAAATAAATTGTTGCTTATTATCTGAACGGGAATGCAGCAGAAAGACGGATAAAATGATAAAATGACAGTTTCTCGGCTGATATCAGAAAAGAGGTGCATAATGAGCAAAACGACTTGAAGGCTATAAAGCGCATTTAGAAAATCGAATGTACTAATCACTAGCAATTAAACCTATTGGGGTTTGCTTGCTCCTGGATCACTCATGCAGTATCGGTTGCATTGTGATGTAAACAGCGGGCTTCACTTGATAGGTTGTACTATGTACAACGGTGTGAGTCAGCTTGTTGACGACAAAATCAGTGAGAATGCCAAAAAATACGACAATCTACGGTGGGCTGGTTATATAAGGGGAGGGTGAATAGGAACATGAAAAACGAGAATTAAAAAAACAGAAAAGTTTCATAGAAATTGTTTGCAATGAGCGGTGATACGAGTGGTGATTCATTATTTCAGTGAAAGTGCCCACTATTCGTACAGAGCCCAAAATACGCATATAAACCTTTAATGGTTAAACAGTAATGGTTTTGTTTATCCTATTACACATTAATAAAAAGGTTTTAGCTCTAAAAAGTAAGAAAAAAAAATTTCGAGGTTGTTGCCAAAATCGGGAAGAAAATGTTGCCAAAAACGGGTGTTGCCAAAATCGGGGGTAGACAAAAACGGGTGTTGCCAAAATCGGGATGGGACTGTATTATTGTTAGGGGAGTTTTTATCGACCAAATTTTATGAAATTTGGCCAATATTCTTTGATATGCAAAGAAAGTTAAGGCCAAATTTGAGCATAATCAGTCATAAAAAAAACCCTGACAATAATAAAACAAAACCTGCCAAAGTCGTCATTCCCGCTATTATATTATAAAAACTTCTAATTTAAATTAATGAAAAATAAAACATTTTCATTGCGAAAAATAAAAATTGCCGTGCTAATGTTACATGTTACTTTTAAATTGAAATTACAAAGTTTGTGATAGTGATAGTGATAGTCTTATATATTTAGTTTTTGTGCCATGCAACAAAATGACAACTTTTGTAATCATTTTCCAAGGCTCTCATGGATGTGAAAAATTTCTCCGCAGTACAAAAAGCACGATGAATCAAAGCATTCATCGTCACAATCCACCACTTGGCGACTAAATTTTTGAAATTATCATTGTAGCTTTTTTTCTGCAGGTATGTTTTTCTTAGGCGATTATCTGGCGCTTATTTTTCGTTGCGACGAAAAACAAGTAGATTTTTTTTGCGCGGTACAATAGCATCAAGGAAGAGCTCACAAATGTATACCCTTTTAACTTCATTCGTGTTTTGGAGTAAATATTCATTATTTTGGTTTTTCAATTTCGCGAACGGATTAGATAGCTAAGAATTGGTATTTTCCCCTATCACTTGTAGTGATTTGAAAATGATTTATATTAATGCCACACTGATGGTATTCGTACCATGGTACAAGTTGTGACCTTGTTCCATGCTAGTACAACGTGGAAAAGCATGATACAATATGCACTAGGGTATATAACCGTGGTATATCTACCACGGTATTTGTACCACAAGTGTGTGTTTAGTATGGTATGCAAAATTAAAACAATGGACCCACAACTGTTGATTATCGTGAGAATTTGATGAAAATTAAGCAAAATCCAGATTGAAAATGAACATCGGGTTTCGTTGATTCCAGGGAGTTCAATTGCTTTAAGGCCACTCCTGACGGAGTCCAAGTTTAAAAGTGCTCGCGTTTTCGGGGGCACACCACTCGATACGGAAGCAACGCACAACTGTCATTTTTATTATTTCACGCATGCTGCGACGCAGCAAAGCTAAATAAACAAAAATGACAGTTGTGCGCCGCCTCTGAATCGAGTGGTGTGCCCCGAAAACGCGAGCACTTTTAAACTTGGATTCCGTCAGGAGTGACCTTAACCACTAGAAAGAATAGTAATAAAACTTTGAGTACTGTTGTCTTGTTTCGTTATATTGGGAATTGAAAGTTTCAATGAGGAATGGATTGTAAAGTTTTAAAATCAACAAAACAACACACATCTTATATTACAAGGTAAAACAGAAACAAGTGAAAAAGCGAATATGTCAATGATGGCAATGTGAAAATAGATTTTATGTCTCTATTCCGTATACTACCTGATGTGTGTCAGATTTTATTTCACCACCCAGTCTCGCAAGAGAAGCTATTGAATTTTATGATACGTAAAACAAATAACGCGTGCCCTGATGTTATAGTTTTCTTTTGTCTTGGACAAAATGAAAGCGCTTTAAAATGCTTTCCGGATGCTTCTTGGATGTGGTCAAAATGGAAGCGATGCTACTTAGGGAACTGTTCCCATTTCCATCTCACTGAACATCTTCTACTTATTGGCTTTGCACCCCCTCTGGGACATTGCCGCCTCGCAGCTTGTTCATTACGCATTTGCACAGTTGTTAACAGCGAGGTTTCTAAGCCGAGTTACCATTTTTGCATTCGTATATCATGAGGCTAACACGATGATACATTTATGCCCAGGACAGTCGAGAAAATTTCCCAACCGAATTCCTAGAATAGTACGGGAAACGAGCCCAGCCACCTTCAGCATGGTCTTGCTTTGTAGCCTTGCATCTTACCGCACAGCTAAGGAAAGTCCCTCACTGAACATACTACAGCAAAATATAGCGTAAGCGTTATTACGGTACACTTCGTAGATACGTAGTGATACTCATGTTTCTTTTAAAATCCTTATCCAGATTGCTATCAGAAATCAAGATGGGGAGTAATATTTGATTTCAATCTAAGATAAAAATGGCAAAAGCATGAGGATTACTACTCCCGCCCACGCCCATCTTTACCGTAACTAGGGATAGGGAAGGAAATGTTGATGCAGAACTTACTTAGCGAGAGGCCCTCCACTTGGCGACGCCCTCATAAGATCTACGGAGTTTGTGGTTGGGCAGGGTTAGGTAGGTCATAGACGTTTGCCTCAAGCTGACAACTCAACCCATTGTATGTATACGCCAACAATGACTGAATTTATAAGCTTCCAGCAGTCCATCCAACTGTTTGTAAGGAGCAGGGAATTATCCTTGTAGGCATCACTTGTCCAAACTTTCCAGTGATTCTTGTCCTTCATCGAATTTCATCCGTCACGTTTCGCATCGCTTTGGCATATGGCTTCCTTCCAGATCCAGAAAGAAGACTTGCCAGAACATCTAGATTTCCTTCGCACATTTGGAAAATTCTTCTTTATCCGTCCCTTTTTTCTTGTATCTCAAACAATCCTGTATATGCGTATAATTTGCTGACTGTAAACACTTGCAATAATACAGCGTAGAAAATATGCACTAGATTATTTACATTGTATATTGCAGGTAGAACGTTATTTTATTTGAAAAATTGGTGATAAAAAATTGCCAATAAAACGTCAATTTGTGGCACAGGCTCAAAAAAATATTCTGCCTCTTAAATGAAACTCATGTTGATTGTAACATAAATGAATTGCATTTGGTTACAAGTGTCTCGTACTTGACTCGACTTGTCGAAGACGACCTTACTGTTGAGGTCGAAATACGTATCTGTCAAGGTACAATCAAGTGGTGGAATTAAATGAGAAGGTTCAAACTCGTCTTATGACAACTACAAGTAAATATCAGTGTAAAATAAGTTCTATACACGTATTGAAACTTCGCTTTGAAGGTTTCCAAGCAGGGGCATGTTTAGCTGGATTGCCTTTTTTCAATATGCCGCAAAAACAAATTTGTTCGATCTGCTAATTCAGCATCTGAAGTTAATTTTTCGACAGCCGCATAATTTACTTGAATGGTTTTCTTATTTTATTTTCATTTGAGTTCTTGGTATTTCCTCATCGTTTATTTTTAGCACGCGTTTCATCCATCGCACACACGTATCAAATGCGGTGAACTGCTCGAAGCCGAACTCAACCCGTGGGAATAAATACATCACACTTCTCAGACCCCATACCAAAACACCATCATCCGGCAGTTGCAGGCCTGGTTCATCATACTACACAACGCAAGACGATCTCTATTACTCGCCGTGTGCTTACTATTATTCATAAATATTCCCAAGAAATTGCAACGATACATGCATTACTAGTCACACCCCGGGGTGATATTCTTCGCGTTAACAGGTGATCGTCAGTTTCGCAGATTGAACGTTACCATCAGGTGGTACGCCATTAGAGTTCTCAGTTTCCTTGGTTTTTAATGATTATTTTATTTTCAGTTCAAATGTTATCAATGCTGTGAGAAGTAAACATAGTAAAATTATTAGTGATATTATTGAAGGCGGTCATATTTACAACCACTAGGGGAAGGCAACTTCGAACAATCCTAGCTGAGAGAGCAAAAATGAGGTTTGTTTTATGTAGAGTGAAGTGGGGCTAAGGTTTCTTTTTGTGCTTATGAAGTCGATGTGTAAATGATTTATTAGTTAATATTATTGTTCCATTGAAGAACCTCGAGAATGTGTGTTCAGCAATAACATTCGTTTAGAAGACATAATCTTGAGTTAACTTTATATGTTTTTATAACATTTCTAACAGAAAATAAGGTTCCTTGAACAGCCCTAATTTTAATATTGTCCATTTCTCCTATACACTATCTATTTGAATTCCATTCGCTGTCCTCATTAGTGTCCCCGTCATACTCTAAAACGAATTCCTATTCTATGTTTCGCTTGCGTGGTGCTGTGCTGAGATGTGACTTCATTCTCGCTCCGTCTCTTGTGACATAAAGATTAGATCATTCAGTTGTTTGAACGAGGTTAATTGAATTATCGTCTTTGAATATCAAAGAATATTTGTTATTCCACATCTTTGATTGAAACAGTGATACAACCAGTGGCATAAGTGACGCTGGAGAGCTGCCCAGCTCTTCCATCCCGAGCAGTGGTGAGGGCGATAGCCTGTTGGGTGAAACCGGGACAGCGAACGACGTCGTCGAAATGACTGGCGCCAGCAAGGAGCAAAATCCGGAAAAAGTTGAGGTGGAAAATGCACAGCAACTGCAGAGCTCCGGCGACAACGTGGGATCCCTGCTGTACTCCTTCGCCAAGAAGGTAGTGACAGTGGGTATCATCTACTTTGTCGGTTACATGGGATGGTCGGTGGCATGGCTGATAACGCCGGTCTTACTGTCTGTGGCGCGCGAGCAGTGGCGAAGCAAAAACGAGACTCGTCGGAATGTTGCAAAAGCATCGGCGCTTGCCAGTGATAAAGAGGTCATCCTGGCACGACTTGGTGATTTACCTGCATGGGTGAGTAATTGAATATTGAATGTTAATGACACGCATTTTATTCATCATCATTGCGACATGTGGTTGGAAAAATATCACAACGGGATTATTAACCTCCCTATACGTGTTTATTCATTATTCATTTTCAATATGTGGTTTAAAGTTATCATTGTATTTTGATTTAAATAAAACTTTCTTATGCATAAGATAGGGCAAATGCACCACTTCACTTTGAGTAATTTACAAGTTGCTTACCGAGCTTTATCAATTTTCACCTTGACACGTTTAAAATATTAATAAATAAATTTATCCTAGTTATTTTAAAGTGGTCAAAGTGGTAGAAAACTGAAAAATAAAACATTAATTGCATATGCTAATGGAAGGTAATGTTAGCCTAGGATGTAACGTTGGTTCATCACACAAATAAATCAAGAATACATCGTTTTGAAGAAAGATAAAAAAAGTGTATCAAGCATATTTAAGTTACATTCATGGACTTCTGCAACAGATAAACGCAATTAAATTGTATGAAAACTCACTTTTACTCGGTTTTTAGTAGCAACTTTAGCAGACATGCTGTGCAGGAATTTTTTTGCCCAATAAAGGAGTTTTCTGAATGGACTAATCTATTTTCGTATATTAGATGAACGGATAACATTCATACTATTTTAGCATTCATATTAAATTCACAATTTTTATTAGTAGAGCGACACGTTTAAGGCCTTCAAATTACGTAACGCATAACGGCCGAGCATTACGATCCTTACAAAAAAAAACCTTCTGTACAAAAAGTATTACGAGGGTGGGGGTTCAAAATCATTAAATTTAGCGTAATCGTAATGTAATTGAAAAAGAATCCATATGACTTGGTAGGATTCGAGCCCACAACCTCCTACTCTCTAGATACAGTACCCGTTTGATAACTACAACGCATTCTAGATGTCAAGCGGTTGTCAATCGATTTCAGATGCAATAAAAGTGCATCTAAATGTGCAGCCCAAGGGCTCTGCAACGCAAGGAAGAAGGAAGATGGGAGAGCAAGAAGGAAAAAGAAAGAAGGAAGCAGAAAGAAGGAAGATGAAAGAAGGGAGAAGGAAAAAAATGAACACGGAAGCAGGGAGAAAGAAGAATGAAGAAGGAAGAAGGAAGAAGAAAGAAGAAAGAAGAAAGAAGAAAGAAGAAAGAAAAGAAGAAAGAAGAAAGAAAAGAAGAAAGAAGAAAGAAAAGAAGAAAGAAGAAAGTAGGAAGAAGGAAGGAGGAAGAAGGAAGAAGGAAGAAGGAAGATGGAAGAAGGAAGAAGGAAGAAGCTTATTGTTATTGCATTTGATAATTTTTTTACATTACTTTTTGAAGCGCCGTTTTATCCCACTTTCCCTCCATGGAAAAATCTGAAAATCTGCACAATGTCCTATTATACATATATGAACAAATCCTGAAAGGTTTAGATAAATCGGAGAACATCGTTGCAACGTCCCTTGGAAAGGGGGTCGGCTCTTGAAACAATTTCCGTGAGTATTCCTAAAAGAATTACCTAAGGTATGTTCCATCCTCTGAGAATTTCTTCGGAGACAAATCCAGAAATTCATTTATAAATACCTCAAAATATTTATTCGAAAATTCAAATAAGGAATAATGAGAAATTTTCGAAAAATCATTCTGAATTTCTTCAGAAATTCTTTTGAAAAATCCTACTGAAATTGTTTTAGGAACACCGTCGGAAATTCATTTAGGAGAAATCCTTCCTTTATTTTGGAATGCGGTTGAACATTCCTTTGAGAATTTATTTGAAATATATTTTAGGAATTCTTTTAAGAATTCGCATCGGAAATTGTAGGACGAAATTTTTTGAATTGCTTCGAAATTTTATTTCAAAAAATATTTCAAGAATTTCCTTGGATTTGTTTTTGGCAACTCTTGCAAAAATTCTTTAAGACCTTCGGAGATTCCTTTTGAATTTACTTTGATATTTTTTTCGGGAATCCCTTCAGAATATTATTTCGAAATCCTTAGGAAATTTTGTTCGGAAATTCCTTTGGAAAATTCCTCCAAAATTTCTTCAGTTGAACCCTTTGAAATTTTAGTTTGAAACTCATCCGAAAATTCCTTTGGATTTTCTATTTCATTCTTTCATAGTTTCTGGAGGAATGCTTCAGAATCTTTCCTGCAGGAATTTTGGAAGTATTTTTATATTTAACTTTCACTTACAAAGACCTTTCGGTAGGCTTTCCAAAAGAATCCCTGGAGGAATGTTTAAAGGAACTGCTGGTGATTTTTTAAATTATTCCTAAAGAAGTTCTCGAAATGTGTGAACGAATTTCTGGAGTTATTTCATAAAAAAATCCTGAAAATTATTGCAAATGTAGGTATTTCAAAAGGAATTTCTGAAAAAAATTTTAAACGAATTTTCAAAGAACAATCTAAAAAGATTCTCGAAAAAAAATTCAAAGCGGATTCCTGAAGGAATTGATGAAGGTTTTTTTTAAATAATCATTAATAGAACCACGAAAAAAAATTTCAATGGAATTTCTGAACAATACCTATTGGAATTCTCATTAAATTTCAGACATATCTTCTCCATGAACCCCATTGTAAATTTCTCTAAGTAATCCATTGGAAATTTCTCCAGTGATTCATTACAAAATTTCTTAAAGAATTTCTTCAAAAATCCTCCGCATATGAAACTAGAAATACCTTCAGAAATTCCTTAAGGAAATCTTTTTAAAATTTCTTCAAATATTTTCTAAGAATTGTTTTAGAAACTTTTTCGAAATTTCCTTCTGGAATTCTTTTAACAATACCATAAGAAATTCTTCTAGATGTACAACGAAAATTCGGCTCCCGTAATTCCTCTGCTATTTCCTTCAAGAATTTTAGAAAGAATTCCTAAAGAAATTTCCAAAAGAATACTTAAGAAATTTCCGACATTTCTCTGATCATTGCTCCGAGAATTTCTTCGGAATTTTCTCTTTCGGAACATTCTCTGGAATTTACTTCGGAGATAGATCCAGAAATTCTTTTGTAAATGCATCAAGATATTCTCCGGAAATTCAAAGAAGGAATTCCTACAATTTCTTTAGAATTTCCCTTTGGAGCTCTTCCGAAAATTGCCTTAGAAAAATCTTCGAGGAAATTTGCGTCTTGAGAATTTCTTCGGAAAAGCCTTTCGAAATTTTGCCTGGAAAACTGTATCGGAAAATCATCCGCCAATTCCTATAGGAATCCCTTTGAAAACTACTTAACGACTTTTTTTAAGAATCGAAAATATATACGGAAATAGCTCGAAACTCGTTTAGTAGAATTCCTTCGAAATTCTTTATGATTTCTTTTGGAAATTGCTGTAAGGAATTCCATCGAACTTTTTAAAGAAATTGCTTCAGTATTAATTTCGGGAATTTCAGGAAAAAAAATCTTTCAGTATCTTTTCAAGAAATCTCTTCGGAAGCATTAGGAAGACATTTTTGGAATTTCTTAGAAATTTCTTAAAAACATCATTTAGGGTAACTTTCGAGTTTTTTAAGTATTCCTTCGGACATTATTCCGGAGATTTAATTAGGAATTCCTCAACGTCTTTTAATCTTCCATTAAGACTTAGTTTTCGGGGATTACTTCAGAAATTCTTTTAGAAATCATTCGGAAATTACTTCAATAGTTTTTTCGGAAATTTAATCTGGAAATTTCTTTGGAATTTTCGATAGAAACTCTTCCGAAAGTTCCTTGAGTATTTCTAATTTCATTCTTTCAAACATTTCTGGAAAAACTCTTGTAACGTGAGTTTCGGAATAATTTCTACAGGAATTTTGGAATAAACTTTGTATGGTTTTACTGAAAGATTTTCTGAATGAAAACTTCTTAAGAGATTTTTGGATAAATTAACAAAGGCTTTTCCAGGGAATTTTCCGAAGGAATCTTTGGACGAATGTCGAAAGGATTTTTTTGCGTCATTTTCTAAGATATTCATGGAATGAATTCTTGGAAGTATAACCATGAGAACTTCGGACTGATTTTCTAAAACATAGGAATTGCTTCTGGTGGAACTCCCGGAGGAATTTCCGAAGAAACTCCCGGATGAATTGCTGATGGAATTCCCGGAGGAACTCTCGAAGGAATTTTCTGGAAGAATTTCTGAAGAAACTCCCGGGAGAATTTCTAAAGGAACCTCGGGGAAACTACCAGAAGCATTCTCGGAAACAAGAGAATTCTTCTTATAGACAAATCTCGTCTAGCTGATACCTTTGTTGGGGTTTGTAGCTGGACCATCATCATCATCAGAGGACCTCCCGGAGAATTCCCTGAGGAGCTCGCAGAGAAATTCTCGGAGTAGCTTCTGGTGGAAAATCTATATAAATTCCTGAAGAAGCCTAAATAAATTCCAATTTTGCCGAAATTCCCGGAAGAATTTTCAGAGGAACTGCCGATAGAACTACCGGAATTATTCTCGAAGGAAATCCTAGAGAAATTCTTGGTCGAAATGCCGGTGGAACTCCTGGAAGAATTCCAGGAGGAATTTTCGGAGAAACTCCTGGAGGATCTACCAGTGGAAATCTTGAAGTTTCCACCGGAATTCTTTCAGGATTTCATTGCGAATTAATCTAGGAATTCCTCCGAAAATTCCATTGTTGATTTCATTTTCGGTATAATTTCTGTATAAATTTCCGGTGGAATTCCTGGAGAAATTCTTTGAAATTTTCACAAGAAATTATTCGAAACAATTCACGGAAAATTTTATGGAATTTACACAAGAAATTCAGAGATTTTTCGTGAAATTCTCAGGAATGTTTACTGTCAATTCTGCGGAATTTCCACGGAATATTCTTATTCTTAAAAATTATGGGAAACAGCACGTAATTATTTGAATTATTGAAGTGAATTCTGCAGAACTTATAAAGAAGTTCGTGAAGATTTTCTTGGAGTAAATAATGGTGGAATTTTTGGATCAATTCCCGACAAAATTTATGGTGGAATTCCTGAAGACACTGCCGAAGAAGTTACTGGAGGCATTCCTAAAGAATCCCTGATAGAATTTCGGATAGAATGCCAGGAGCAATTGTCGAAGGAATTTCCGGAGAAAGCTTGCATATTGATTTTTCTGCCTATTTTATAATAAATATTAGTTCAATCAAAGGTAATTGCCTATTTCCGGGGATTAAACCACCCGACTTGGACGTTAATTTACAATGTTATGAAAACTCATATGTGAATATGTACGTTATGTGGAAGATATTGATTTGGAAAATGTATTGGAGGTAACCACTTTCCCTTCGATGGGACTCGAACCCATGACCCAACAGTACGCTAGACTGGTGCTTTAACCAACTAAGCTACGAAGGACCTCCGTCGGCCTTCGCAACCTAGCGGTTACTGAACGAGCTCGAGATTCCCAAATTGGACGCATAGTCAAATCACTCGCAATCCATTTCTCAAGCCAATACTTCCACATGTGTATTGTACACATCCACATTAGAGGAGCGTGAGTATTTAGAATGTCTGGCGGCTTCAGTAACCGCTAGGTTGCCGCTAGGTTGCGAAGGCCGACGGAGGTCCTTCGTAGCTTAGTTGGTTAAAGCACCAGTCTAGCGTACTGTTGGGTCATGGGTTCGAGTCCCATCGAAGGGAAAGTGGTTACCTCCAATACATTTTCCAAATCAATATCTTCCACATAACGTACATATTCACATATGAGTTTTCATAACATTGTAAATTAACGTCCAAGTCGGGTGGTTTAATCCCCGGAAATAGGCAATTACCTTTGATTGAACTGAACTTGAGTTGCGTGCTCTTGCCTACGCAATGCGGTCGGGTCTGAGCTTGACGACCGACTGGCAAATAGCTTACACAACCTCACTTGGTCAGTACCGTTGCTGATGAAGAATGTGTATAGCCGCCAGACATTCTAAATACTCACGCTCCTCTAATGTGGATGTGTACAATACACATGTGGAAGTATTGGCTTGAGAAATGGATTGCGAGTGATTTGACTATGCGTCCAATTTGGGAATCTCGAGCTCGTTCAGTAACCACTAGGTTGCGAAGGCCGACGGAGGTCCTTCGTAGCTTAGTTGGTTAAAGCACCAGTCTAGCGTACTGTTGGGTCATGGGTTCGAGTCCCATCGAAGGGAAAGTGGTTACCTCCAATACATTTTCCAAATCAATATCTTCCACATAACGTACATATTCACATATGAGTTTTCATAACAAAATAAATATTATTTCAGAGATGATTTGTTTTGAAATTCAGATGTATGGTTCTAGTTTTCTTAAACTTATGGAAGAATGCAGGATTTTTATAATAATTGTTATAGCCGATTTTATATTCTTTCTAGCGCCGTAGCGTGGGGTTGGCCGGGTTGGCCCCCACCAAGGGCGCCAGCCCTCAGGGGGCGCCGGAATCAAGAATTACGGTATGGGAAACAGAACAATTTTATTCTAATCTTTCTTCTATCTCAAATAATAAGTCGTATGATTTGGTCTTATCCTTGACTGCCATTTCGGTTTCTCTGAGCTCTGAGCTCAAAGCTCTCGTAGATTAGCAAAATTTATCCGCTATACATACAACATGTGCCAAGGCATGTACTATCAAAGCATTCATAGCCCCACATTTCACATGGCCTTCCTGCTTCCGATGTCGATTCCGACCACTTCAAAGTAATGGATGTTATTGACCCAACAGGGTCCAAATCACTGACAGACCCATTCTTATGTTGCATCTTACTTGATCCGAAATCCGATAGCGATTTCGATCATTGACCGATTTACTTCAGAGTTGGATTTTCTTGTTCTGGGGGGTCGCGACCCTCCAGCCTGTGTAAATCTTATGGAAGGGGGTCGCGACCCCCCAACTTTGGGAAGCTATGGTTTGCTCATAGGCAGATCGTAGCCATGATGTCCGGGCAATTTTTTTTTTTCATATTGCTTTTCAATGATGACAGCGGGCTATCTCTATTGATAATGATGACACCGCACTTGTCACAGGCTCGGTTAGGACACTATGAGCTGTAAATAAATACACCCAACCGGCGGTTGTTAGATTTTCTAACAATTCTGTATAAGAATCTACTAAAACCTGTATAAGAACTGGGCATATGCGAAATTGTTATATTCTTATACAAAAAATGTAAGAAAAACTAACAAAATTGTTAGATTCTAATACAATATTTGTATGAGAATCTAACAATTTCGCATATGCCCAGTTCTTCTACAAGTTTTGGTAGATTATTATACAGAATTGTTGGAAAATCTAACATCCGCCGGTTGGGTGTAACATTCAGCAATTTTAATGATCTTTCAGCCTGGATGTTCCAACAGATTCCATACGAGGATCCAGAAATGCCCACGACTCTGCCAAGTTCCTAACATATCTTAGGGGCTGTCCATAAACCACGTAGACTCTTGAGGGGGAGGGAGGGGTTTCGAAAAAGTCTACGTTAGTCTTCGGAGGGGGACGGGGGGCATACCAAAATTCTACATAGACTTGTTTATTTTTATTTATTTTTTTTAAACAATTTATACATAGCGTCTGCAAAGTTTACTAGTTTGTTTTTTTTAGGATTTTCTCAGATTTTTTGCAAGATATCGAAATAATCTAATATATTTCTCTGAAGTTATAGTCTGAACTACTGCTTGAAACTATATGGATATTCCCAGGAAATTCTTCTGTACTGAGCAGGAAAGTATTCTATAAAAACTTTCGAGAAAAATTCAAAATTTCCACTTGGATTTTATTGCAGATTCTACTATTTTTCTTTAATTTCGTCGGGAACTTCTTTGGAAACTACAAGTGATTCTTTAGAATTTTCACGGGAAATTATGTCACACTTCAACGGGGAATTCCGCGAAAAACCCTTCACTGGAGAATTTCTGGGAAGTCCCCAGGAAATTCGAAATGTCCATGGGAAATTCTTTGTATATTTTACGGCAATTTCTTCGGGAGTACTAATGCGAATTCTTTGGAATAATCGATGGAAAATCTTAGGAATTTCTAAAGAAACTGTTGAAAATTATTTGAATTTCCCACCAAAAACTCTTTTAGTTTCCGCAAAAAAAAAAATTTGCAATTTTTGTAAGAAAGCGCTTGTAATTTTCATGAAAAATTATTCGAAATTTTTACGACAAATTCACCAAAGTTTCAACTGAAAATTCACTATAATTTCCACCGCAAATTATTCGGAAAAGCCTATAGAATTTTTTTAATCCTCAGGAAATTGCTCCAAATCTGCAAGAACGTAGGAAACCATTCCAAAATTCCACGGGAAATATTTCGAGAATGATTCGAAATTCAGAAAAATCTTCGGTTTTCTACAAATTTGAACCGGCGTGGAGAATTGTAGGTCAGATGCGTGACAGATTTTAAGCAGTGGTGCGCCGATGCAAAAGTGTCGGCAGCGGTGGTGCACACCTCTAGGAGGAATCGAATTAAACAGAAATTAAATTAATTGACTTGGAGATTTGGTTTCAGGAGCAGTGGACAGAGGATTAAATTTGATTTCGATTTTGATTGCCCATTCACATATGATATTTTGTAAAATTTGGAAAAATCTACGTAGAGTTCAAGGGGGTTGGGGAGGGGTTTTGGAAAAGTCTACGAAAGTCTACTAGGGGGGAGGTGGGGTTTGAAAATGTGAAATTTCAGTCTACGTGGTTTTTAGATAGCCGCCATATTTTACAATTTAGTGTAAACGCTCACAACATTTAAAAACTTTTCAGGGACATACCGCCTATATACTGCTTGTTATATGAAACATCTTCAATCCACTAAACTTTTAAATCTTACTCTTCTACAAGCCAACATAGTGAAAAAAATCTCGTTAATAAAAATTTATAAAACTTTAAGGTGGGATTCAAAATGTTATTGGATTCTGAAATCTTGCATATTTTTCCTAGGTAAGAGAGGGGCGCCCAAAAAAGATGTCGCCAAGGGTGTTCGTTGATATTTTTCTCACTTTATTTAAAAATATCGGATGAGCAATAAATCACGCATTTTTAAATCCATTATTGTTTCGATTTGGTTTCATATGTTAATATTCATGTCTTTTTATAAAACTACTATAAAACTACGATTTAGAAGATCAAAAAAGTTGCCCCCCCCTTCTCGAAATCCTGGCTACGCCCATGGTGTCATATGTTTGCGTGTTGACCATAATTGTATCATATTGACTGTGCTTAAACTGCAAAATGCGATAAATAAAGTATGATCGGCGCAATATAACATTAAGGACCAAATTAAGGGTTTTACCAATTTCAATGTTGAAATGGGTTTTATTGACATATGAGTAAAAAGGGCAAAGCGTCAACTCAACAAAGACAAAATTTTAAATTAATGAGATATCTGCTGACTTATTTGATTACGGAAATTGAAGTTGAACAATCAAGTCCGTTCTATTTGACAGTTGTACGACAATTTTAACATTTTTCCCATGTGAAATGTTATATAAATAAATTGACTTTTAAATCACAACCTAACTACCTAAAACATTATTGAGATTTGAAACATATTACTCAGAATCGACTTCACAGTATTTCAATTTCAGATTCCCAATCAATAAACCAAAAAAAAAAAATGAAAAGGAATAAAAACCGAAAACCGAAAACCCAAGTAAATCATTTGTCGTTAATACAGTTGCATAGAGGACTGATTTTCACATATTAAAATAACGAAAAGTTTGATAGAGTATTTATATTGACCTCCTGAGTTCAACAATCGTAGACAGATGTTGTAGCAAGGGATCGAAATCCGTATTTATATTTGACTGAATGAATAAATTAATCCAGACTGATGGACTAAACTGACACTGTAAACAGTTTCATAACATACTGAGAAACAGACACTTTAATTTGTACTGCGTTGGTTAAACTTTATTTAATATAATTTGGAAACTAAACACAGTACATCTGGTACATTTTTAACAGTCAAACAAAACACGTTTGTTGGTTGTCGATCTATTTTTAAAGATTGTTGTTTTAGTTTTAAAGCCTATGAGAACGATTATTCATAAATTGTTTACATCAAATTTTCCCCTCCATAATATCAAAGTTTGGGAATAAAACCAAATTTTTACAGAAACGAAAATCAATGCCCAATTAATTCTAGAAATCTTAATTTATATCCCAAACGATTTCTGAGGATTTCAAAAGATCAATCGTATCCATTTTTTTATATTTAACTGATAGTTTTTGTTTTTTCAAATTGTATTTTTTTTCTAGTCTAAATCGCCAGAAAATGATTGGCAAATAATTTTCAAATTTCAACCAAGGATGTTATCGATCATTTAGTAATCTGCCTTCGATCATTTAGTAGTTTGTCAATAACTCATTCCAGAGGCCTAATTTCAAAATGTGTTGTATGGTGGACTCTTAGTGGGAAGGTTTTTCTATAACTCTCCTTAACAGGTCGATGTTCGAATTCCACTATTAAAGGAGTTACGGTGCTAGTTGTTATACTTATACTAAATGATAACAAAATATGCAATCATTTAGTCTAAGTTAATGCTACTATCGCTATAACTCCGTTAATAGTGGAATTTAAACAACGAACCATTAGGCAGAGTTGTAGAAAAACCTTTGCACTAGAAGTCCACCATACAACACATTTTGAAATTTAGCCTCTGAAATGAGTTATTGACAAACTACTTTTTTCTTTTACAATCGGAAAATGATAAATCCGATTGGTCAACAGGGTAATTGTGTTTACTTATTCATACTTTATCATTTGATTAAAAGAAGGCTTTTGGAAACATTGGCTGATTTTGAAGAAGGGATTGTGGGTTTGAAAGGTCGTATTCCGGGCAAACGTCTATTTCTAAAGAAGGAAAAACATTCATCAATGCCATTTTCCGGGCAACGCATATTTTTAAAGAAGGGATCACACCCACCATTGCCTTATTCCGGGCAAATGCCTACTTTTAAAGAAGCAATCACATCCACCATTCAGAAGGAAACTCATTAATCATTGCTTTTCACTGGGCATACCATTATTCCGATGAACAACAATACCCAATCCCAATACCCCCCCTCCCATTCCAAAAGTCCCTTCCAGCCTCTCTATAATTGTTTCCTTTGGGTAGGGATTACGTGTTTACGTGTTTGGTTTGAATTGACCTATGCGATAAAAAGGTATACTAAACTGTTCGTTTAATGAATATACCCTCTCTCTCATTTAGCTATGGCACTCCTACCCAGTCTGATATAGTCTTCATTAGACAGATAATATGGGTTCCAAATTTGGTGGACATCGATAAATGGGTTCAGAAGTCATGCTGAATTGATCGATAACTAAGCAATACCCCTCTCCCACACCCTCCCCTTTTTAAAATTACTTAACCACATCCCTTAAAATCGCTACCTTAGGACAGACGATACTTGATACAAATTTGGTTCAAATCGGTCATGAGGCTCAGGATATACATTGAGTTGATCGATTGCTAATCAATACCCCTCCCCCTATACCCTCCCTCTTTTGTAAAGAGCATCCCTAATCTCCTATCGTCCCCTCCTTAAGATAAAGAGTTTGTGTTCCAAATTTGGTTGAAATCGGCCAAGGGGTTCAGAATTTACACTGAGTTAATCGATAACTAAGCAATAACCCTCCCCCCATGCCCTCCCCCTTTTCCAAAGCGCATGCTTAACCCCCTATCGTCCCCTCCTTAAGATAAAGAATTTGTGTTCCAAATTTGGTCGAAATCGGCCAAGGGGTTCAGAATTTAAACTGCGTTGATCGATAATTAAGCAATACCCATCCCCCCATACCCTCCCCCTTTTCAAAAGAGCATGCTCAACCCCCTATCGTCCCCTCCTTAAGATAAAGAATTTGTGTTCCAAATTTGGTTGAAATCGGCCAAGGAGTTCAGAATTTATACTGAGTTGATCGACAACTAAGCAATACCCCTCCCCCCACACCTTCCCCCTTTTCCAAAGAGCATGCTTAACCCTTTATCGTCCCCTTCTTAAGATAAGGAATTTGCGTTCCAAATTTGGTCGAAATCGGCCAAGCGGTTCAGAATTTACACTGCGTAGATCGATAACTAAGATATACCCCTCCCCCTATACCCTCCCCCTTTTTAAAATGCATGCTCAACCCCCCTATCATCCCCTTCTTAAGATAAAGAATTTGTGTTCCAAATTTGGTTGAAATCGGCCAAGGGGTTCAGAATTTACACTGAGTTGACCGATAACTAAGCATTACCCACCCCCACACCCTCCCCCTTTTCCAAAGAGCATGCCTAACCCCCCTATCGTTGTCTCCTTAAGATAAAGAATGTGTGTTCCAAATTTGGTTAAAATCGGTAAATGGGTTCAGAAGTTATGCTGGAACATACATACAAACATACATACAAACATACAAACATTGAGTTTTATATATATATATATATACTAGCTTTATGTACCCGACCTTGCTCGGAGTTGCCAGTTTGGTTTGCAGTTTTTTTTCACAATCGGAAAATAATAAAACCAATTGGTTAACAGGGTAATTGCGTTTACTTGTTGATACTTCATCATTTGATTAAAAGAAGGCTTTTAGACTGATTTTGGCTTTGACTGATTTTGAAGAAGGTATTGTGGGTTTGAATAGCCTTATTCCGGGCAAACGTCTATTTCTAAAGAAAGGAAAACATCCACCAATGTCTTATTCCGGGCAAACGCATATTTTTAAAGAAGGGATCACACCCACCATTGGCTTATTCCGAGAAAATGCCTACTTTTAAAAGAGCAATCACATCCACCATCCAGAAGGAAACACATTATTCATTACTTTTCAATGATGTTCAGTATTATCCCAAATTCACTTCATGTTGAATGACCTTAGGCCAAATAGTGTTATGTTAATGGCCTGCTTCATTCAGGGATATTTCATTTTCAGGGAAATGTTATTGTCGAGGGTTTGCTATTTTTGAAGAATTGTTTTCGGAGCATTGTACAATGTCAAAGAACCTCGGATGAACTAAATAAGAGGGATTTTAAGTTAAGTCGTTTTCTAAACAATACCCAACCCCAACATTCTCCCGCATTTCAAAAACTCCTCCCAGCCTCTCTAAAATAATTTCCTTTGGATAAACAATACGTGTTTAAATATTTGGTTTGAATTCACCCATGCGATAGAAAGGTATACTAAACTGTTCGTTTAATAAATATGCTCTCTCTCGTTCAGCTATGACAGTCCTACCTAGCCTGATATAGTCTTCCTTAGACAGAGAATATGGGTTCCAAATTTGGTGGACATCGGTAAATGGGTTCAGAAGTTATGCTGAATTGATCGCTAACTAAACAAAACCCCTCTCTCACAACCTCCCCATTTTAAAAGGACCTACCAATATCCACTAAAATCGGTTCCTTAGGACAGACAATATTTGATACAAATTTGGTTCAAATCGGTCATGGGGCTCAAGACTTACATTGAGTTGATCGATTGCTAAACAATATCCTTCTCCACATACCATCTCTTATTTCCAAAGCGCATGCCTAACCCCTATCGTCGTCTCCTTAAGATAAAGAATGTGTGTTCCAAATTTGGTTGAAATCGGCTAAGGGGTTCAGAAATTACACTGAGTTTATCGATAACTTAGCAATGCCCCTCCCCCCTTACCCTCCTCCTTTTCCGAAGAGCATCCCTAACCCCCCTATCGTCGACTCCTTAAGATAAAAATGTTTGTTCCAATCAGCCAAGGGGTTCAGAAGGTAAACTGAGTTGATCAATAACTAAGCAATACCGCTACCCTCACTCTCCTCCTTTTTCAAAGAGCATCCCTAACCCCCCTATCGTCGTCTTCTTAAGATAAAGAATGTGTGTTTCATATTTGGTTGAAATCAACCAATGGGTTCAGAAGTTACACTGAGTTGATCGATAACTTAGCAATAGCCCTCCCCCCTTACCATTCCCCTTTTCCAAAGAGCATCCCTAACCCCCTATCGTCGTCTCCATAATATAAAGAATGTGTGTTCCAAATTTGGTAGAGATCGGCCAAGGGGTTCAGAAGGTACACTGAGTCGATCGATGACTAAGGAATACCCCTCCCCCCAGACCCTCCCCCTTTTCCGAACATCATCCATAACCGCCCTATCGTCGTCTCCTTAAGGTAAAAAATGTGTGTTTTAAATTTGGTTGAGATCGGCCAAGGGGTTCAGAAGGTACACTGAGTCGATCGATGACTAAGGAATACCCCTCCCCCCAGACCCTCCCCCTTTTCCGAACAGCATCCATAACCACCCTATCGTCGTCTCCTTAAGATAAAGAATGAGTGTTCCAAATTTGGTTGAAATCGGTCAATGCGTTCAGAAGTTATGCTGGAACATACATACAAACATACATACAAACATACAAACATTGAGTTTTATATATATATATATATAATATATATATATATATATAGATATATAGATATATAGATATAGATAGATAGATAGATAGATAGATAATAATAATAATAATATAATAATAGAAGATAGATAGATAGATAGATAGATAGATTTCGTACACTAAGAGTATCAAAAGGATATACGTTCCCTATAAAATTAAACTGTGCGCCTCTTCCATCACATGCGAAAGGCACCACACCGCTGGTGGTGGGAATTCATGTCAGGTCTGCTTGGTATCCCACCCACTACCAGGACTTGGACTTGTGCGCTTTGAGCAGTACATTGTCGCTTTGGAGTGGCTTGACCGCAAGCAAGCGATTCGATGTAATGGATGTAATGGTCTAATATGGTAATGCAAATTTCCAAATATTTCCAATTTCTTTAACTATATTTTTATTTGATTCGAAATGGACAGTTTTTACAAATCGCAGAGGCGTCGCGTCCGCATGTGCAACCTGTGCACTGCACAGGTAGCAATTTTGTCCCTAACATTAAAACTCTCAATAGATTTCTTGTCATTCTAATACAAATACTTGGATCATGTGCATTTGTCATATGTTTAGTACATACTTAACGATTGAGTATAAATACATAATCGTAAAATATGCACGGAATTTTTACAGGCGACATGTGATATGAGGCAACCGAAATGCCCGAAATGCTATACGATGGGGGCGCGTTATATTTTACTCCACGATACCGAAACGACGACGCACCGCCATATGTTGTCCATCACGTGCACTTTCAGCAGAGAACGGTTTGCCACGCATCATACACGCATTATTTTGTATGTGTAGGTCATCCGCTTTAACCGCAATCGGCGATGTATAGGTAGCCAAAGCGTTCATCGTTTGCAGTGCACGGTTTGGTGCCGGTGCAGAAAAGCACATCGGTTTGGCGCCTACCGAGTAGGTAACCCATACCGCTTCAAACAGCGCATGCGCATTTGGTTGAAGAGCGCGCAAACGGAATAAAATAGAAAAAGAAAAGAGGCGGTGATTAAATGAATTTTCTGCTCTCTCGAAGCGTTCCATGGCGAAAGTCCGGTTTTGAAAAAGCACATTGGATCACAAGCGTGGCTTATGATGAATTTTTTCGTCAAATCCAATATCCAAAAGTTATTCGTATACCACGTGGACAACTTAACGGGTAGAGGGGTAGGAAAAATGTACATGGTTAACACAAATTAATAAAAAATTGCATGATCAGACACATATAAAAATGTTCGACATCTGTCCACGTGGTATGAAAACAGCCCTTCGAAAAAAAGATTCATCTAAGTAATAATGATAATTGAATAATTAATAATTGAGTAACGTTTAGATTACAGATATGTTCCGATTTTATCACGTTCCGTTTTTATCACGCTCCGATTTCGTCAACAAAATTATTCCGTTTTTATCAACAAGAAAATTCAATCATTTTTTTTAGAGATTTAGCCTTTAAAATAAACTAACTTGGGTTAGTTTTTGGTTAAATGTTGTATTTATAATATTTCAAGCACTAACGGTAATAAAACCGTAACTAACAAGGAAGGATTCTTTTCACCGACTAAAAGTGATAAGATGCGGGTTTGTTTGCCCTTTATTACTTTAGGACGAAGGATTACATTGTTATGTTCTGAGCGTTCTGATATAACTGAAAAATCGTTCAAAATATTTTTTCGGATGTTCTAGGCCGTCCAAACTATTCTGGAGTACATATCCTCGAATGCATCAAGAAATATGTCTACAAAAAAATGTCGTAAACTGAGATATATACCCAAAAATATTTATGTGATCATAAGACATAAATAAATCGCCTGCTTTGAGCGTGTTTACAGTGGCACACTAGGAGTTAACTTTCTCAAATCAGTATGGCGAAAGACTCCGATTTTGTCACTGTTCCGATTTTATCAACTGAAACTCACGGACCGTGTTGATAAAAACGGAACATATCTGTATAAGCTTCATTATAGAGACCCCATTTTTCTGATATGTGTGACATGCTAATCACAAATGTGTATTACCTGTGTAATCATTCTTAATATAATAACTTGAATTGAAATTAAAAGATACCGTTTCATTGAATAGCTGTCTTATATGTCATATTGAAAAGCATTATGATTCCCCAGATTAGTTTGTTTTTCAATTAAACCCACTTTCACTTTAAGTTTAGTTTGAGCTTAATTCGCTAAATTAGATATAGCTTAGAAGCAAATAGACGAAACATATGGGAAACACGGTTGAAGATAGATCGTTCATATTGGATGTGTCATTTCAGGTCCCTCTTTCAGGTCAGGTTTTTTTTCTCAAAATATTCAATTTTGAAACGTGAAGCACGAACAATTATCAACTCGTCATAATTTACATTATTAAATGCTTAACTTTTTTCCTTTAATATAAAATCAAAAAAAAATATCACAGGGCGCGTGCATACTCGTAATTTTAATGCTGATTCATTGACAGCTACATCAATCAACTGAAAACCGAAATACACCGCTCGGTGCACAGGTTGAAGAATTGACCACGCGACGCCTCTGACAAATCGTCTTAAAATATTTGTTCATCCCAATCCCCCAATGCAATTTGAAGATTCCGGATTCATACCATATTTCATGGCACATGCATATGAACTTATTTACTAATCTACTTATTTTGTTTACAGGTTTTCTTTCCCGACATTGAGCGTTGCGAGTGGCTTAATAAGGTATGTTTTCCTTCTGTTGTGGACCAATGATGTATCATTAATTTCATATTCTACCTCAAATGTTCAGATTCTGAAACAAGTATGGCCCAATGCAAATTTCTTCGCCAAAAATCTCATAAAGGAATCTATCGAGCCCAACATTCAACAAGCGTTGGCCGGATACAAGTTGAATGGTTTCAAATTTGACCGTATGATTCTTGGAACAATCGTAAGAACTTATCTGCTGACACTGAAATGAATTGCATTTCGCAAACTAAAACGTGGATATTTTTAGCCTCCTCGAATTGGCGGAGTAAAGGTGTACGAGAAAAATGTTTCTCGCAATGAAATCATCATGGACTTGGACTTGTTCTACGCCGGTGACTGTGATATCAACTTTTCGCTGAGCGGATTACGCGGGGGAATTAAGGATTTCCAAATCCACGGTACGGTGCGGGTCATAATGAAGCCACTAATTTCCCAGATGCCACTCGTCGGCGGGCTGCAGATATTTTTCCTCAACAATCCGAATATCGATTTCAACCTGGTCGGAGTGGTTGATCTGCTCGACATGCCCGGACTGAGCGATATATTGAGGAAAATTATCGTGGAGCAGGTTGCCGCTATCATGGTGTTGCCAAACAAGTTGCCAATCATTCTGAATGATGGCGTACCGGCGCTTTCTTTGAAGATGCCAGAACCGGAGGTAAGAGTTTGCTAATTAATGTGCCGCCCATCAGCCCACCGTGGGCGGGAAGATTGGCAGCTGAATTACAATAATGGAGTAGTTGCCGTAAAAAAGTATATCCAAAGAATAAAAATGCAAGGAATTACATTTTGTTCTACTCAGTTTCATTATTTAGTTTAGATTTAGAAATATAATTTATTTTTAAATTGAAGCGCAAAAAATACGAATATCCATTTTTTTTGGTTTTCCAAGGATATATTTAACATCATTATATGGTCCTATCTGTATTTAAATACCAATTGCTAATTTGCAATTTCTTCCTAGGGTGTTCTTCGAATTCACGTTGTCGAGGCAAAGGATCTGATGAAGAAGGACATCAGCGTGCTGGGCAAGGGCAAGTCTGATCCGTACGCAATTGTGTCGGTCGGTGCACAGCAGTTCCGCACCCAAACAATCGACAACACGGTCAACCCCAAGTGGGACTACTGGTGTGAGGTAAGTAACTTATGGCCACGCAATTTTGTTTTGGGTTTCGACGTTTTTTTTCAACTCCAAACATAGCATTCTTCCCTACACCAACACTCCAGTACACTTGTAGCACACTAGAACACATTTATTAGAGTGAAGTATATTTGTTGACTCCATTATTCTACTAATAAACAACGGTCGTTTAAGACTGAATAACGTCATGCCCTGAACTAACCGTGCTATGGTAGATTTTATCTGGTTTGCCCGCGAGGGAATTCCACAATGTAAAGATTGATCAGTTTGCGGTTAGTTTGCATGCATCGGCTAAATGTGTGATTATTTTGCTGTATTTTTTGTTTTGATTGTTGAGTTGAACGCGGTTTTAGAATTTGCAGATATCTCATGCGGTTCACCATAACGCAATGTATACAATAGCTAACTGAACATATTTCATTTGGGGTGGGTTTTGAGAGTTTATGATTTGCGTATTGCTAAGGTGTAGTTTTATTAAAAAAAAATTTGTTTATGTTATCTTTTACTATTCATAACCGACCTATTTAAATTTTCGAATATTTAAAGGAAGCTGTTACGTAGTAATTTTTTCAAAAAACCTATAATCGTTGAAGCTCAAATTTAAAATATTTCTTTAAATGAGAATGAATCAGGGAGTGTGTGCTAGTAATGGACCCCCTGAACAAAACCGAAAACTGAACGCTGGAATTGATGATTTCCTGCAAACTTCTGTCGGATGAAGTTGCTTCATATATTAGGACAGCAGCTTCATACAATTGTTATGGACTGGAATTTAGAAATTCAGTTATACTAACTAATTTGTAAATGAAAATACGGTAAAGTGTTCACTACTAGCACACAATGGAGTTCCATATTAGGCTCGAGGAATATGTAGAAATGGAACATAAAAATCAAATAGCGAGACAATAATACGTATATTAACAATCTCGACGTTGCGTATTATGAACCCGGGGGTGGCCATAATAGGCATACCAGCTACATCATTTTAAAATGCTTGCTATAGTAGTTAAAAACGAATGTTTTGTCGAGTTTATGTACGAAACACGTTGCTGATATCTGTTGCTTGTTTTCTGGTGCAACAGAGGCTCGCTCTAAGAGACTGAAGTAAATTTCAGTTGTTAGGGTCCATTGCTAACACTCGCTCCCTAAAACAAATTGAAAAATTAGTTTTAAACGTTTTAGGATAGATCAATCATCATTAATTTTATTATCACTGTTTGTTTTTTTTATTTTTATTATTATTATCGTTGATTTCTCGTTTTATTTCTGAGAAGTACTTGAGTAAGAAAAACTTAGAGGTAAAGTGGAAGGTTTATCTGATTTACATTTTCACTTATTGTTGTCATGCATTAATTGCCAGAAGGAAAAATAAAAAAATCACAACAGCGTCCTTCCTAAAGCTTAAGTATTCATAGTTTAGTCATAGTTTAGACATAGATTTTGATAACGATTTTAATGATTTTACAAGCGTTACTGCTTATCCTGGAGAAATGTAAAAGTTTGTTTGAAAACACTCACGACCCTCAGTATGTTAGAGTGGTATACTGACTAAACTTCTAGGACTTCCGAAGCCTTGATTTACGAAATAGATTGGGAGTGCTTCGGCTATGCGTCCAAGGAGCTCCGGACTTATTCAGTAGCCGCCTAGTTGCGAAGGCCGACGGAGATCTTTCATAGCATAGTTGGCCAAAGCAGCAGTTCAGTCGTGGGTTCGAATCCCATTGAAGGAATCTGGTTGCCTTGAATATATTTTGCGATATAAATTTTTCACATACTATGCATATGCACAATGAGTTGTCAAACATTGTAATTAATGTCCATATTGGGTGATCAATACCCGGAAAATAAGCAATCAACTTTGATTGAACAGAGATAGTTGTTTGTTTGTTGGAAGGAATGATGTAAAACATGAGTACTGATTCAAATCAATAACCTACACGGTTAGAAAAAATACCTAATTTTAGGTACTTTTTTTCTCTTGCATCTCCTTCCCTCTTCCCTCTGTTGCCATAAAATGAAGAGCAAAACTACTCAGCAATGATAGTAAAGTGTGGGAACCCAACGTTGAATAATCTCATGTTTTCAAAAGTTAAGTTAAATTTACCTAACTTTTGGTTAGTATCTGTTCGAAATGAAGTATTTTTGACTTCATATTAAGTAAATTTCACTTAATTTCCAGAAAAATTTACTCAATTTTGAGTTTCCACACTGAATTCCTGATTTGAGTGAAAAGTACCTAATATTAGGTACTTTTTTAACCGTCTGACATCAAGACTGGGATGGGACTATGATGAAAATCGAGCAAATCGAAGAGAATAAACGGCTCCTATTTTGTAAAGCCAAAATTATGCCATGTTTGTAGATTTTTGTCGGTTGTATGAAAGGTTAAAATTTTGGACAATTATTAGAAAAGTTCTATTGAAGAAACATTGTAGGTTAGTGAAACATGTTTATCAAAAACATTATAACCTTTTATCACAGACAAACAGACATAACACTATCGACCATGACTTCAACGATCAATTTGAATTTGATTGATTGTACGTTTAACAACTTGAGGCGCTAGCGTCGTTATCCTTCGAGTTTGACAGTTAACTCCAGCGCCTCCTGGTGACAATGTCATATGAAAAATTGTTTCATGTGACATACTCACAAGGTGGTGATAGAGGAGTTGAACGATGGATTTTTCAGAAAAATGTTCAAGCTGTTACGTATGTTTGTCTGTTCTTTTATTCTAGTTTAACACATTTCCATTTATTCATCATTGTTTCGCAATCGATTATTATTTGTATAATATTAGTTCAAACATGAAATTTTTGTTTTGATTAGTATTTTTTTTCGTTTTCTTCTTTAGTTTTATGAACCATTCATTACCTATAGTTATGGAACAGGAACTAGAAAACGCGTAAGTTTTGGTTGTTTGGCAGCTATTATTGTTGTTAGCTTTGTTCAATCGCTTAGCTATTGAATTATTCGATGAAAGCCATTTTATATAAAAAGCAACGACCGCGTGTTTGTTTGCACATACCTTTATCGGTTACTGAGCCACTTCCAAGACTGATGCGTTTTTAAACCATTCATTTTTATTTCATTGGAATATTAAGACAAATTAGCAG